>NC_135821.1:10469733-10659184 GCF_964213995.1 Mustelus asterias
TCTGTGGGAGTGAATTCCACACATTCACCGCTCTCTGGGTGAAGAAATTTCTCCTCACCTCAGTCCTAAAAGTTTTACACCATATTTTAAAGCCATGATCCCCAATTCTGGATTCCTCCACCATGTACTCTTGTGTCTGCGTGGGGTTTCCTCCGGGAGCTCTGGTTTCCTCCCACAGTCCAAAGATGTGTAGGTTAAGTGAATTGGCTATGCAAAATTGCCCCTTTGCATCTTAAGATGTGTAGGTTAGGGGCAATAATGGGGTAAATGCATGGCATTACAGGGTTAGGGGCTTGGTGGGGTGCTCTGACAGAGAGTTAGTGTAGATTCAATGGGCCGAATGGCCTCCTTCTGAACTGCAGGGAGTCAATGATAATCATGATTGAGTTGTCAATCAAGGAGGCTTCAATGTCAATGTTCTGATTGGGTCCCCAATCCCCTTCCTGTGCTAATTGGAATCCAATTGGACAAGGCAGCTACTTGATTGGTTAGCAAGAGTGTTTGGCCATCATTGGTGATGTCATTTCCTGTTTGATTCAATTATTTTGTCGTCCTGGGGTATAAATCCAAGTTCATTGGCTGGGAGTGTTTAGATTTTGTTGGTGTTTGTCTTCAATTTGGGAGCAGAAGCTCACAGTCACAAAATGGACTCCCAGATTTCCCAAAACTATCACCAGGATTGTGAAGGTGGTGTTAACAAGCAGATTAACCTGGAGCTCACTGCCTCCTATCTCTATCTTTCTTTGGTGAGTCTTGTCTCTCTGGTTGTACCTGAGATAAAAATCTCTTCTGATGAAGTAAATTCTTTCCCTGACTTGACTTGTTGTCTGTTTTATTTGCTGTCCTTCCTGTCAGTACAGCCTAGGTATTGGTAGTCATATGACTGCACCTGGTCTGCTAATTGGCTGCTCAATGAGTGATTATACACAGAGCGAAAGTGTTCTTAATCTTTGAATATTTAATCTCAATGTTACTGGCATTTATTATCCATCCCATTAACTGCCACAACTGAATGGAATGCTTCATTATTCCAGAAGAGGTTGGTCAGGGAATGGAGTCACACATTTGGCCAGACTGGGTAAAGGTGACAGCTTTTATTAATGAGTATGTTCAGCTTTGTGGTCATTCCACTCCAATCCCAGTTTTACTTGCTTGCAGATGTTTTCAGATTACCTGAGATCTTGAACATGTGTTCTTTGGACCTGTAACTTATAGAATCCCTACAGTGCAGAAGGAGGCCTTTTGGCCTGTTGAGCCTGCACTGACAATTCCACCCAATCCTACCCCTGTAACCCCACATTTACTCCCCTAGTCCTCCTGACACTAAGGGGAAATTTGGCATGGCCTAACCAGCACATCTCGAGAGTGTGGAGGAAACTGGAGCACCTGGAGGGAAACCCACGCAGACACGGGGGGGAGAATGTGCAAACTCTGCACAGACAGTGACCCGAGGCCAGAATTGAACCCGAGTCCCTGGCACTGAGGCAGCAGTACTAACCACTGTGCCATCCCTCTAACTTCATTAGTACATCATAATGTTTTATTATCACTGAAGATGCTCTGTAATGGAATGGTAGCAATTTAATCCTCACTAAATTCCTAACCACTCTATAATCAAGAATTGGGACTATTACATAAGTGACTTTTTAATCCCCACTTCACATTGAATATTAATTAAACTGAGTCCCTTTGAGAGCAGATGCCAAACCAATGTTTGCATTCTTCTTGCGCACAATCTGATTTTTAGTTTCATTGAAACTTCACTTCAACACCAGCAGAACATTTGAGGATGTTCCAGATTCTACCAATTAGTGATGCACACTGGGTTACAGACCATTCCATATCCCTGAGGTAGCAAGGATCACCTTAAAATGACTTCATGTTGACTTGGTTTGATTAGACACCTGGGAGATGACTTGAGGATGAGAATGGGCCTCCGTGTTGTGTTTAATGGAATTGGGATTGTTCTCTTTCAGACGTCTTTCTTTGACCGGGATGATGTCGCCCTCGACAATTTCTCCCACTTCTTCAAACATCAGTCCCAGGAGAAGCAGGGACACGTGGAGAAGCTGATTAAATTCCAGAATAAACGTGGAGGCTGCATCCTCCTCCAGGATGAGAAGGTGGGAATTGGGGAAAATGGCTGCTTTAATGATGTGGCTTCAACTTGTTACATTGCCAGAGAGAATAGTTTGTTTAGCTTCTGGTGACTTGATCTCTCTCTACTGACTCAGTTGAGACAAAACTGAATGATGTCCCAATTTTTCTGTGGGGGCTGAGCTAAACTCCTTGTACACTAGTCCTGTAGCCCTGCACAATTGTACTCCTTCCTTCTCTCTGTCCAAATGGACAAGCTGAAAGCTCCCTGAAATAACTGGCCTGTCTTTCTCCATTGTAGAAGCCAGAGAGGGATGAGTGGGGCAACAGTCTACAGGCAATGCAAGTTGCCCTGGATCTGGAGAAGAATGTGAACCAGAGTCTCCTGGATCTACACCAACTCGCCACCACCCAGACTGACCCTCATGTAAGCTTCACCTCATCGTAACTCTGATCTCTGGTAGACTTTGTATTGTTGGATTGTCTTTGAGCTGATCTCCCAATGTGACCAGTTAGACCCAACACCGCATTGTCCTCAATCCCCACATCCTAGTGTGGGCAGTCTTATCACATTGTTGTCTGTGGGAGTGGGATCTTGCTGTGCACACCTGCTCCATTTCCTACATCACAATGACTATCCTTCACAAGTACTTGATTGGTTGTCAGGTGCTTGGGGCAATTCGGCAAATGTTTGTCTTGAGCACCTTCCCTGACCTGTGGAATATCCCAAGCTGATTTCCTATTGAAGATTCAGTGAGAGATGCTTGACTGTGGGGCATGAGGCCAACTCCTTTTCAATTCCCCCTACACAAAGCAGGAGTGTGAAGAGGAACTGATCTCGTCTCATTTTTTACTATCTTCCTCTTCCAGCTGTGTGACTTCCTGGAGACTCACTGTCTGGATGAGCAGATCAAGACCATCAAGCAACTTGGCGACCACATCGCCAACTTGAAGCGTCTGGGAGCCCCTGAGAATGGGATGGGGGAGTACCTGCTTGACAAGCTCTCACTGGAGGAGAGCACTTGATGTGACATCTAGTATTGGATTGGAGATGGCTTTGCTGCTGAGATGTTTCCAATTCCACCTGGACCACTTGGCTTTCTCCAGGAAGAAAGAACTTGTTGTAAAGAATTGAATTTTCAGTTAAAAGAAATAAAAAATCTTTCACTGATCCTGTCTGTTATCCTTTATTCTGCACCTTTTCATTTGATAGCTTAGTTATGCAATGAGAACGAACTGATTTATCAAATTACATATGAATTGTAAGTAGGACCCTCACGCCTGCTCTGTCATTCAATAGGACCATAGTTGTTCAGAGTGTGACCTGAGTCCAACATTCCTTTCTATCCCTGATAACCTTTCATTTTCCCACCACATGTTAATCCATCTAGCTCACCCTTGAATATTCCAGGACTCTGGTTCCACATGAGGAAAAGAATTCTCCTCATCTGTTCCCTTTATTTTATAAACTGTGACCCTTGGTACTTGACCCCCTGAAAGGAAACATCCATCTTGTCAGTGCCCCTTGCTGATAATTAGATTGAATCTCCCACTAGACTCCCACACCCTTGGATCCATAAACTCATCATCCCATCAAGAGGCTGTGCAGGGTGAAATTTCAACCTCAACTGGGATACTGGGTTCATGTCACACTATCTGTAATCCCCACAGCTTGCCTGGACTTGCAGAGTCTCACTGGCTGTCCTGTCTGGAGACAATACACATCTCTTTAACCTGTCTTGATGCTCTCTCCACTCACTTTGTTTGTACCTTTAAGGGGCAGCATGGTAGCACAGTGGTTAGCACTGCTGCTTCACAGCTCCAGGTACCTGGGTTCGACTCCTGGCTTGGGTCACTGTCTGTGTGGAGTTTACACATTCTCCTCGTGTCTGTGTGGGTTTCCTCCGGGTGCTCTGGTTTCCTCCCACAGTCCAAAGATGTGTGGGTTAGGTTGATTGGCCAGGTTAAAAAAAGTTGCCCCTTAGAGTCCTGAGATGCGTAGGTTAGAGGGATTAATGGGTAAATATGTGGGGGTAGGGCCTGGGTGGGATTGTGGTCGGTGCAGACGCGATGGGCCGAATGGCCTCCTTCTGTACTGTAGGGTTTCTATGATTTCTATGGCGGTTGTACACTTTATTAGCTGTAAGTATTCTCATTCCAACCATTATTCTGTAAATTGAGTTTGTCTTTATATGCCCTGTTTGTGAACACAACTCCCACTCAGCTGAAGAAGGAGCTTAAGGCTCCGAAAGCTAGTGGCTTTTGCTACCAAATAAACCTGTTGGACTTTAACCTGGTGTTGTTAAACTTCTTACAGGGTGAAATTTGTCAGGGGGGCGGGTTCCAAAAGTGGAACAAGAATCTCTTTTATTCAACAGGGAGTGTTTTTAATTTTCCAAATGCATAATTAAATCAAGCTCTCCACTGTGTCTCCCTGGCTTGTGTTTTACTGTCTTCTCCATGCCTTATAGGAATATGTCTACAAGGTGTTGGGGAAATAAGCATTACCCTAGTTAGTACTCCTGACATTAAGCGTCAATTTAGCATAGCCAATCCACCTAACCCTCACATCTTTGGACTATGGGGGGAAACCGGAGCACCCAGAGGAAACCCACGCAGACACGGGGAGAACGTGCAAACTCCACACAGACAGTGACCCAAGCCAGGAATCGGACCCTGGAGCAGTGAGGCAGCACTGCTAACCACTGTGCTGCCCCAGTTGGGACCAATATTCTTATTTCCCCATTTAATTGTTTCTTTTCCTTCTGGGAATCTTTCCTCTTGTGGCAGGAATGCATTGGTCAGCCATTCTGAAGCAGCTTGGGTAGTGTAATGTTCAGTTGGGAGGAGCTGGCCAGGGTTGATTGATTGGAAAGGAAACCTAGCAGGGAAGACAGTGGAATGGCAATGGCAGGAGTTTTTGGGGGTTACTTGGGAGGCACAACAGAAATTCATCCCAAGGAGGAGGAAACACTCTAAGGAGAGGATGAGGCATCCATGGCTGACGAGGGAAGTCAAGGAGAGCATAAAAGCAAAAGAAAAAGCATACAAAGTGGCGAGGATTAGTGGGAAACCAGAGGATTGGGAAGCTTTTAAAAGTGAGCAGAGGACAACTAAAAAAGCAATAAGGGGAAGAAGATGAAATATGAGTGTAAGCTAGCTAGTAATATAAAAGAAGATAGGAAGAGTTTTTTTCAATATATGAAAGTTAAGAGAGAGGCAAAAATAGACATTGGACCACTGAAAAATGAGGCTGGAGAAGGAAAAGTAGGAAACAAAGCAATGGCAGAGGATCTGAATAGTTACTTTGCATCAGTCTTCACAGTGGAAGACACCAGTGGGATGCCAGAGCTCCAGGAGAGTCAGGGGGCACAGGTGAGTCTAGTGGCCATCACTAAAGAGAAGGTTCTGGGGAAATTGAAAGGTCTGAAGGTGGATAAATCACCTGGACCGGATGGACTGCACCCCAGGGCTCTAAAAGAGATAGCTGAGGAAATTGTGGAGGCATTGTTGGTGATCTTTCAGGAATCACTGGAGGCAGGGAGGGTACCAGAGGACTGGAAAGTAGCTAATGTAACACCGCTGTTTAAGAAGGGAGGGAGGCAGCAGATGGGAAATTATAGGCCGGTTAGCCCGACTTCGGTCATTGGCAAGATTTTAGAGTCCATCATTAAAGATGAAATCCCAGAGTACCTGGAAGTGCATGGTAAAGTAGGACTGAGTCAGCACGGCTTTGTCAAGGGGAGGTCATGTCTGACAAATCTGTTAGAGTTCTTTGAGCAGATAACAAGGAAGTTAGATAAAGGAGAACAAGTGGACGTGATTTATTTAGATTTCCAGAAGGCCTTTGACAAGGTGCCGCATTGGAGACTGTTAAATAAGTTAAGTGCCCATGGTGGTAAGGGTAAGATCCTGGATAGAGGATTGGCTGACTGGCAGAGAGTGGAGATAAAGGGACCTTTCTCAGGATGGCAGCCGGTGACTAGTGGTGTGCCTCAGGGGTCAGTGCTGGGACCACAACTTTTCACAATAAACATTAACGATTTGGAGGAAGGAACTGAAGGCACTGTTGCTAAGTTTGTAGATGATACAAAGATATGTAGAGGGACAGGTAGTATTGAGGAAGCAGGGGGGTTGCAGAAGGACTTGGACAGGTTAGGAGAGTGGGCAAAGAAGTGGCAGATGGAATACAATGTGGTAAAGTGTGAGGTTATTCACTTTGGAAGGAGGAATGGAGGCATAGATATTTTCTAAATGGGAAAATGCTTAGGAAACCAGAAGCACAAAGGGACTTGGGAGTCATTGTTCAAGATTCTCTTAAGGTTAACGTGCAGGTTCAGTTGGCAGTTAGGAAGGCAAATGCAATGTTAGCATTCATGTTGAGAGGGCTAGAATACAAGAGCAGGGATAACTTCTGAGGCTGTATAAAGCTCTGGTCAGACCCCATTTGGAGTATTGTGAGCAGTTTTGGGCCCCATATCTAAGGAAGGATGTGCTGGCCTTGGAAAGGATCCAGAGGAGGTTCACAAGAATGATCCCTGGAATGAAGAGCTTGTTGTATGAGCAACAGTTGAGGACTCTGGGTCTGTACTCGGAGTTTAGAAGGATGAGGGGAAATCTTATTGAAACTTACAGGATACTGCAAGGCCTGGATAGAGTGGACGTGGAGAGGATTCTTCCACTAGTAGGAAAAACTAGAACCAGAGGGCACAACCTCAGGCTAAAGGGACGATCCTTTAAAACAGAGATGAGGAGGAATTTCTTCAGCCAGAGAGTGGTGAATCTGTGGAACTCTCTGCTGCAGAAGACTGTGGATGCCAGGTCATTAAGTGTCTAAGACAGAGATAGATAGGTTCTTGATTAATAAAGGGGAACCAGGGGTTATGGGGAAAAAGCAGGAGAATGGGGATGAGAAAAATATCAGCCATGATGGGATGGTGGAGCAAACTTGGTGGGCCGAGTGGCATAATTCTGCTCCTATATCTGATAGTCTTACCCAAAAGATTCCTTGTAGGTATATTCCTGCATTGGAGTAGGGCATGGAAAATGCATTCAAACACAGGGGCTGTATTTCATGAGACCTTTGAAAGGCCATTAAGAAAACATTTAATGGTGATTAAAAATTCTTGTTCAACTTTTGCCACCTCCCTCACCCAATTTCACCCTTCAGAATGCAGGATGTCAATTGGAATGACAAGTTCATGGATCTGCGGGAGAGTCTAGGGGAGATACAGTCTAATCATCACCGAGGGGTATTGACAGGTTGGATGCAGAGAGGATGCGTCCTCTCAGAATCAGAGGTCACTGTTTATTAGTGACTGCTCATTAAGAACAAGAATATTGTCCCTGTTTGCAAGGATTGAGTCTCTGGACCTCTTCCTCCAAAAAACTAGATAGATACTTGATTGACAAGGTGAAAGGTCACAGGTAGAAAGGGACTGAGGTTACAGTAAGAACAACCAAGATCTCATTGAATGGCAGAACAGGCTTGAGTGGCCTTGTCCCATTTGATACGAGTTGAGTTACATGGGTGTAGAGGGATATGGGCCAAATGTGGACAGTTGGCAGTGGTAAAACTGGGTAGCATGGACAAGTAGGGCCAAAACACCTGTTTCCATGCTGTAAAGATCTATGGCTAAGCAGTGAGCATTAAGGAGTCAAATAAAAGATGCTGAATGAAGGGTAACAGACAAGATCAGAGAAAGATTTTGTTTTATTTCAATTATGTGACAATTCAATTCTTCCTGGAGAAAGCCAAGTGGTCCAGGTGTAATTGGAAACACATCTCACAGCAGCAAAGCCATCTCCAATCCAACACTAGATGTCACATTAAGTGCTCTCCTCCAGTGAGAGCTTGTCAAACAGGTACTCTCCCATCCCATTCTCAGGGGCTCCCAGATGCTTCAAGTTGGTGATGTGGTCGCCAAGTTGCTTGATGGTCTTGACCTGCTCATCCAGACAGTGAGTCTCCAGAAAGTCACACAGCTGGAAGAGGAAGAAATATTGACAGTCAAAAGAATGTGGAGTTCCTGCAGAACCAATTCTCTTCACACCCGTGTTGGTTTGGCATAATCCAGCCATCTCTTGAAACTTTGCCAATACTAAAATCAATTGGGATATCCTGCATTTGCTGTAAACTATTAGAGACACTTCTGAAGGAGCCAATCTCCATTAGGAGAGGCAAGGCTTGATCAGGGATAGTCAGCATGGCTTCTGAGGGAGGTCATGCCTAACAAATTTGATTGCATTTGGAAGTGGTGACCACATGTATAGATGAGGGCAGTGCAGTTGATGCAGTGCAGTGGATTGCAGGAAAGACCTTTGACAAGTGTTCCATGTGGGAGACTTGTAAAGAAGGCACATGGGATACAGGGTTAGGGAAATTTGATATAATGGATGCAAAATTGGTTCAGTTTTCAGAACCAGAGGGTGATGACAGAAGGCTGATTTAGTGACTGGAAGCCAGTGTTTTGGACTAGGAATGGTCAAGTGGAATTTAACCTGAAAAGTGTGAGGTGACACTTTGGAAGGAATAATTTGACAAGGAATGGGTGGCACAGTGGTTAGCACTGCTGCCTCAGTGCCAGGGACCTGGAATCAATTCCAGCCTCGGGTCAGTGTGGAGTTTGTACATTCTCCCCATGTCTGCGTGGGTTTCCTCCGGGTGCTCCGGTTTCCTCCCACAGTCCAGAGATGTGCAGGTTAGGTGGATTGGCCGTGATAAATTGACCCCGTCAGGGGATTAGCAGGGTAAATATGTGGGGTTATGGGAATAGTGCCTGGGTGGGATTGTGATCAGTGCAGACTTGATGGGCCAAATGGCCTCCTTCTGCACTGTAGGGATTCTATTCAATGAATGGCATGAAACTAGGAAGTGTTACAAAAAGCAGGGAAGTGATGTTGGAGTTGTGAGGCCACAGCTGGAGCACTGCAGTTCTGGTCACCACATTATAGGAAGGATGTGATTGCACTGGAGGGGGTGCAGAGGAGATCCACCAGGCTGCTGCCTGGGTGAGAGCATCAAGTTATGGAGATATGTTGGATAGTATTGGGTTGTTTGTTGTTGGAACAGAAAATCTCAGGTTGCCCCTCATCAAGGTTGAGGGGCATGGACAGAATGGATAAGGAGCAGTTGTTCCCCTTAGTTGAAAGTTCAGTTACAAGGGGGCACCAGATGTTTTTACCCAGAGGGTGCTGGTTGTCTGGAATGCCTGGGAGGGAGGTGGAGGCAGGATGCCTCACATCCTTGAAAAGTACCTGGATGAGCACTTGGCACGTCATAACATTCAAGGCTATGGAGCAAGTGCTGGTAAACGGGATTAGGAGGGAGGTCAGTTGTTTCTTGTGTGTTAGTGCAGACTCGATGGGCCTCAAGTGCTTTAGTATAGCCACTGTTGTAGGAAATAAAGAACAAAGAACAAAGAACAAAGAACAGTACAGCACAGGAAACAGGCCCTTCGGCCCTCCAAGCCTGTGCCGCTCCTTGGTCCAACTAGACCAATCGTTTGTATCCCTCCATTCCCAGGCTGCTCATGTGACTATCCAGGTAAGTCTTAAACGATGTCAGCGTGCCTGCCTCCACCACCCTACTTGGCAGCGCATTCCAGGCCCCCACCACCCGCTGTGTAAAAAACATCCCTCTGATATCTGAGTTATACTTCGCCCCTCTCACCTTGAGCCCGTGACCCCTCGTGATCGTCACCTCCAACCTGGGAAAAAGCTTCCCACTGTTCACCCTATCTATACCCTTCATAATCTTGTACACCTCTATTAGATCTCCCCTCATTCTCCGTCTTTCCAAGGAGGACAACCCCAGTCTACCCAATCTCTCCTCATGGCTAAGACCCTCCATACCAGGCAACATCCTGGTAAACCTTCTCTGCACTCTCTCTAATGCCTCCACGTCCTTCTGGTAGTGCGGCGACCAGAACTGGACGCAGTACTCCAAATGTGGCCTAACCAGCATTCTATACAGCTGCATCATCAGACTCCAGCTTTTATACTCTATACCCCGTCCTATAAAGGCAATCATACCATATGCCTTCTTCACCACCTTCTCCACCTGTGTTGCCACCTTCAAGGATTTGTGGACTTGCACACCTAGGTCCCTCTGTGTTTCTATACTCCTGATGACTCTGCCATTTATTGTATAACTCCTCCCTACATTATTTCTTCCAAAATGCATCACTTTGCATTTATCTGGATTAAACTCCATCTGCCACCTCTCCGCCCAATTTTCCAGCCTATCTATATCCTGCTGTATTGCCCGACAATGCTCTTCGCTATCCGCAAGTCCAGCCATCTTCGTGTCATCCGCAAACTTGCTGATTACACCAGTTACACAGTCTTCCAAATCATTTATATATATCACAAATAGCAGAGGTCCCAGTACAGAGTCCTGCGGAACACCACTGGTCACAGACCTCCAGCCGGAAAAAGACCCTTCGACCACTACCCTCTGTCTCCTATGGCCAAGCCAGTTCTCCACCCATCTAGCCACTTCTCCTTGTATCCCATGAGCCTTAACCAACCTGCCATGTGGGACTTTGTCAAATGCCTTACTGAAATCCATATAGACGACATCCACGGCCCTTCCTTCATCAACCGTTTTTGTCACTTCCTCAAAAAACTCCACCAAATTTGTAAGGCACGACCTCCCTCTTACAAAACCATGCTGTCTGTCACTAATGAGATTGTTCCGTTCTAAATGCACATACATCCTGTCTCTAAGAATCCTCTCCAACAACTTCCCTACCACGGACGTCAAGCTCACCGGCCTATAATCTCCTGGGTTATCCCTGCTACCCTTCTTAAACAATGGGACCACATTCGCTATCCTCCAATCCTCAGGGACCTCACCCGTGTCCAAAGAAGCGACAAAGATTTCCGTCAGAGGCCCAGCAATTTCATCTCTCGTCTCCCTGAGCAGTCGAGGATAGATGCCATCAGGCCCTGGGGCTTTGTCAATTTTAATGTTCCCTAAAAAACCTAACACTTCCTCTCTTGTAATGGAGATTTTCTCTAACGGGTCAACACCTCCCTCCGAGACACTCCCGGTTAACACGTCCCTCTCCTTCGTGAATACCGATGCAAAGTATTCATTTAGGATCTCCCCTATTCCCTTGGGTTCTAAGCATAATTCCCCTCCTTTGTCCCTGAGTGGTCCGATTTTCTCCCTGACAACTCTTTTGTTCCTAACGTATGAATAGAATGCCTTAGGATTCTCCTTAATCCTGCCTGCCAAGAACATCTCGTGACCTCTTTTTGCCCTTCTAACTCCCCGTTTGAGTTCTTTCCTACTCTCTCTGTATTCCTCCAGAGCTCCATCTGTTTTCAGTTGCCTGGACTTAACGTACGCCTCCCTTTTCATTTTAATCAGATCCTCAATTTCCCTGGTTATCCACGGCTCTCGAATCCTACCTTTCCTATCTTTCCTTTTTACAGGCACATGCCTATCCTGCAGCCTTATCAATAGTTCCTTAAAAGACTCCCACATGCCAGACGCGGACTTACCCTCGAACATCCTCTCCCAATCAACATCCACCAATTCCTGCCTAATCCGGCTATAGTTAGCCTTCCCCCAATTTAGCACCCTGCCCGTAGGACAGCACTCATCCTTGTCCATTACTATCCTAAAGTTAACAGAGTTGTGGTCACTATTTGCCACATGTTCCCCTACCGAAACTTTGACGACCTGACCGGGCTCATTTCCTAGAACTAGGTCCAGTATAGCCCCCTCTCTAGTCAGGCTATCTACATACTGTTCCAAAGAACCTTCCAGTACGCATTTTACAAATTCCTCCCCGTCCGGACCCCCAGCTCTAAGCACTTTCCAGTCTGTGCCAGGGAAATTAAATGGAGCAACAATGTGCACAGCAGGATCCCACTACCACAGACATCAATGTGACAAGTTACTGTGGCAGATCAGAGTTACGACAAAGTGAAGCTTACGTGAGGGTCAGTCTGGGTGGTGGCGAGTTGGTGTAGATCCAGGAGACTCTGGTTCACATTCTTCTCCAGATCTAGGGCAACTTGCATTGCCTGTAGACTGTTGCCCCACTCATCCCTCTCTGGCTTCTACAATGGAGAAAGACAGGCCAGTTATTTCAGGGAGCTTTCAGCTTGTCCATTTGGACCGAGAGAAGGAAGAAGGAGTTCAGGATCAGGTCAACAATTTCCCAGTTTTTGCAGAGTTACGGGACAATTCAAAGCTCCTCTTGTATAAAGAGGTGTTTCTCAGTGCCCACACAGCAAGATTGTTCTGCTGATAATTCTGTCAGTCCAATGACTTGAAACCTCATCATTAAAGCAGCCATCCCCCTCCCCCCTCAAATTCCCACCTTCACATCCTGGAGGAGGATGCGGCCTCCACGTTTATTCTGGAATTTCATCAGCTTCTCCACGTGTTCCCGCTTCTCCTGGGACTGATGTTTGAAGAAGTGGGAGAAATTGTCGAGGGCGACATCATCTCGGTCAAAGAAAGATGTCTGAAAGAGAACAATCCCAATTCCATTAAACACAACACGGAGGCCCCAAGTCCTCGTCCAGATTTCTAATCAAACTGACTCTTCATATTGAAGTCACTTGATATTATCCTCCCTGCTTTGGGGATATCGAATGGTCTGTAACCCAATGTCTGATTCTAATTGTAATGATTAGATAGTAGAATTGGAACAGGACAACCCTCAAATATTCTGGTG
Organism: Mustelus asterias; assembly: GCF_964213995.1. Classification (NCBI taxonomy): domain Eukaryota; kingdom Metazoa; phylum Chordata; class Chondrichthyes; order Carcharhiniformes; family Triakidae; genus Mustelus; species Mustelus asterias. The sequence goes on from NC_135821.1 coordinate 10,482,531, forward strand.
TTGGAAGCACAGTTTCAATGAACATAAAATCCAACTGTGCAAGAAAAGTGCAAATATTGGTTTAGCATTTGCACCGAAATTGAATATTAATTGAAGTGTAGAAAGTCAATATTGGAAAAACTAAATTATAAACACCATTGAAGTGAGGATTTAAAAAGTCAATTCTAGATTATAAAATTAGAAATGTCTGATGATTAAAACATGCTACCGTGCAAAGGGACCTGGGGGTCCTTGTGCATGAGACGCAAAAGCCCAGTCTGCAGGTACAACAGGTGATCAAGAAGGCAAATGGGATGTTGGCCTATATTGCGAGGGGGATAGAATATAAAAGCAGGGATGTCTTGATGCACCTGTACAGGGCATTGGTGAGGCCGCAGCTGGAATACTGTGTGCAGTATTGGTCCCCTTATATGAGGAAGGATATATTGGCATTGGAGGGAGTGCAGAGAAGGTTCACCAGGTTGATACCGGAGATGAGGGGTTTGGATTATGAGGAGAGGCTGAGGAGATTGGGTTTGTACTCGTTGGAGTTTAGAAGGATGAGGGGGGATCTTATGGAGACTTATAAGATAATGCGGGGGCTGGATAGGGTGGAGGCGGAGAGATTCTTTCCACTTAGTAAGGAAGTTAAAACTAGAGGACACAGCCTCAAAATAAAGGGGGGTCGGTTTAAGACAGAGTTGAGGAGGAACTTCTTCTCCCAGAGGGTGGTGAATCTCTGGAATTCTCTGCCCACTGAGGTGGTGGAGGCTACCTCGCTGAATATGTTTAAAGCGCGGATGGATGGATTCCTGATCGGTAAGGGAATTAAGGGTTATGGGGATCAGGCGGGTAAGTGGTACTGATCCACGCCAGATCAGCCATGATCTTATTGAATGGCGGGGCAGGCTCGAGGGGCTAGATGGCCCACTCCTGCTCCTATTTCTTATTTCTTATGATTAAATTGCTACCATTTTCCAATCAACTTCCAATATATAGTATCTCCAAATCATAGAATCATAGAATCCCTACAGTGCAGAAGGAGGCCATTCGGCCCATCGAGTCTGCACCGACCACAATCCCACCCAGGCCCTACCCCCACATATTTTACCCACTGATCCCTCTAACCTACGCATCCCAGGACACTAAGGGGCAATTTAGCATGGCCAATCAACCTAACCCACACATCTTTGGACTGTGGGAGGAAACCGGAGCACCCGGAGGAAACCCACGCAGACACGGGGAGAATGTGCAAACTCCACACAGACAGTGACCCGAGCCAGGAATCGAACCCGGGACCCTGGAGCTGTGAAGCAGCAGTGCTAACCACTGTGCTACCGTGCCGCCGAGAAGACCTTGATGTACTAATGAAGCTACAGGTTCATAACCCAGAGAACACATTGTTCAAGATCTAAGGCAGTCTGAAAACTAGCAAAATACTGGAGAGCCTGACAAATGGTCATCTAGACTCAAAACATTGGCTTTATTCTCTCCCTGCAGATGCGGTCAGACCTGCTGAGATTTTCCAGCATTTTCTGTTTTTTGTTGTGGAAGCTGGAATCGAATTAGAATGAGCACAAAGCTGAACATAGTCATCAATAAAAGCAGGAGGCGATGGCCTAGTGGTATTATCACCAGACTAATAATCCAGAAACTCAGCTAATGTTCTGGGGACTCAGGTTCAAATCACACCACTGTAGATGGTGAAACTGGAATTCAATGACAAATAACTGAAATTAAGAATCCACTGATGACCGCGAAACCATTGCCAATTGTCAGAAAAACCCATCCGATTCACTAATGTCCTTTAGGGAAGGAAATCTGTCATCCTTACCTAGTCTGGCCTACAGACTCACAGCAGTGTGGTTGACTCAACTGCCCTCAGGCAACTAGGGATGGGCAATAAATGCTGGCCCAGCCAGCGACACCCATGTCCCACGAATGAATTAAAATAAAAGCCAGTCTGGCCAATGGGACTCCATTCCTTGACCAACTTTGTTGACTCAACTCTCTTTTGGAATAATGAAGCATTCCATTCGGTTGTGGCAGTTAATGGGATGGACAATAAGTGCCAGTAACATTCTGAGACTAACTATTCAAAGATTAAGAACACTTTTGCTCTGTGTATAATCATTCATTCAGCAGCCAATTAGCAGACTAGGTGCAGTCATATGACTACCAATGCCTAGGCACAACCAGAGAGACAAGACTCACCAAAGAAAGATAGAGATAGGAGGCAGTGAGCTCCAGGTTAATCTGCTTGTTGACACCAGCTTCACAATCCTGGTGATAGTTCTGGGAAATCTGGGAGTCCATTTTGTGACTGTGAGCTTCTGTTCCCAAATTGAGGACAAACACCAACAAAACCTACACACTCCCAGCTAGAGGACTTGGATTTATACCCCAGGACCACAAAGCAATTGTATCAAACAGGAAATGACATCACCAATGATGGCCAAACACTCTTGTTAAGCAATCAGAGAGCTGCCTTGTCCAATTGGATTCCAATCAACACAGGGTAGGATTGGGGAGCCAGGAACCAATCAGAAGATTGACGTTGAAGCTTGCTTGATTGACAACTCAATCATGATGGAATTGCTGATTGGTCTTTGACTTCCTTCATAAGTGCAAACTTTGGAAGAGTTTCTACCGACAAACAGTAAAATATCTTCTAAAATCTTTATTCTGTCTTTTGAGCAGTGTTATTAAGACAAGCTTGATTTGATTTATTATTGTCACATGTATTGGGATACAGTGAAAAGTATTGTTTCTTGCAAGCTAAACAGACAAAGCATGCCGTTCATAGAGTACAAGGGGAGAAGGAAAGGAGAGGGTGCAGAATGCGGTGTTACAGTCATAGATAGGATGTAGAGAAAGACCAACTTAATATAAGGTAGGTCCATTCAAAAATTTGATGGCAGCAGGGAAGAAGCTGTTCTTGAGTCGTTTGGTATGCGACCTCAGACTTTTGTATCCTTTTCCCGACGGAGGAAGGTGGAAGTCAGTATGTTTTAAAAAAAATTTATTTATTAGTGTCACAAGTAGGCTTACATTAACACTGCAATGAAGTTACCGTGAAAATGCCCTAGTTGCCACACTCCGGTGCCTGTTTGGGTACACAGAGGGAGAATTTAGCACGGCCAATGCATCTACCCAGCATGCCTTTTGGACTGTGGGAGGAAACTAGAGCAGCTGGAGAAAGCCCATGCAGATACGGGGAGAACGTGCCGACTCCGCACAAGCCGGGGAATTGAACCCGGGTCCCTGTTGCTGTGAGGCAGCAATGCTAACCACTGTGCCGCCCCACCCGTCCATTCAAAAGTCTGACGGCAGCAGGGATGAAGCTGTTCTAGAGAGGGTTGGTACGTGACCTCAGACTTTCGTATCTTTTTCCCGATTGTAGAAGTTAGAAGAGAATATGTCTTGGGTGCGTGGGATCCTTGATAATGCTGGCTACACTTCTGAGGCAGCGGGAGTTGTAGACAGAGTCAATGGATGGGAGGCTGGTTTGTGTGATGGACTGGGCTATGTTCTCAACCCTTTGTAGTTTCTTGCGGTCTTGGGCAGAGCAGGAGCCCATACCAAGCTGTGATACAACCAGAAAGGATGCTTTCTATGGTGCATCTGTAAAAATTGTGAGAGTCGTAGCGGACATGGCAAATTTCCTTAGTCTTCTGAGAAAGTTGGTGGGTTTTCTTAATTATAGTGTTGGCGTGGAGTGACCAGGACAGGTTGTTGGTGATCTGGACACCCAGAAACCGGAAGCTCTCAACCATTTGCACTTTGTCACCGTAGATGGATAAGAAGGCCACCCCATAACAAGCTCCCATTTCCGATTCTCACCACCCTGATTTGCGAGTATGTTGTCATTCAGTCACGATCCTGGAACTCTCTCTCTATCAGCACTCTGTCCGTTCCCTGACTGGATGGACTGCAACAGTTCAAAAAAAAAACAACTTGCCACTATGTTGATAAGTTTAATTGGGCAATAATTGCATCCCAGCCTTTGGCATTCACACACCGACAGCAAATATATAAAACTCACGCTGTAGTACATTACGTAAGAGTGTAGTTCTTCATCTGGTACTTTAGTGAATGCCCGCGGTAGTTTAAAATTATCTATCGAGATAGCCATATAGTGGGAATGGAGGGATACAAAAGAATGGTCTAGTTTGGACCAGGGAGCGGCATGGGCTTGGAGGGCCGAAGGGCCTTTTCCTGTGCTGTATTGCTCTTTGTTCTTTGGGACATAAAGCAATCCCTCAATTTGTCATATGGTCACTCCCTCCATCATGGCTGCCGTGTGTACCATCTAGAGCAGTGAGGGGCACCTGGGCTAGTGAGTGGGTGGCATGAGTGGCCCTCCTCCATCTCAGAGGGTCACAAGATTGAAATCGGGCTTGTTCACTAACTGTGACCCCATGAATAAGATTAAATACATTTAATACAGGCCGAATAGTTCATATCGAGTTATAGAAAATGCTGAATCGTTTATATATTAATGGAACTGTCGTCAACTTCACATGGTAAAGACAAAAGAAATATTGATGCTTTGGACACAGAGGGAGCGCACGGCTCTCACAGTCAATGTTGTGAGGAATCAGCACCCACCTCACTTCACTCACCCTTGCTTTATGTGCGAATCACTTCAGTCACACCGGCAGGAAAAAAACACCACAGACAGGAATCAGTGGAATGTGGCAACCCCGCGCGTGGGTGACGGACAACAAAATGTCTCGTGGAAGCCACACTCAGAACCCAGATTGGCCGCTTGTGGCTCCCAGGCCGCAGATGACCCAACACTGATCTACAGGATGCACTGCAGCAACTTTCTAAGCCTTTTCCAACCCTCCATATCCTGTGACCTCCACCACCTGGAAGGACGGAGGAAGCAGGTGTGTGGGAACGCCATCCCCTCCTAGTTTTCCCTGCGAGTCGCGCACCATCCTGAAATCACCGTCCCTTCATCATCACCGCGTCTAAATCCTGGAACTCCCTCGCTGACGGGAGCGACTTCACCACACGGACTACAGTGCTCCAAGGCAGGAGCTCCGCACGCTGACTTCCCAAAGACAATAAATGCGGGAATAAGCAAGATACTGCGGATGCTGGAATCTGAAACAGGAGATGCTGGAAATTCTCAGCAGTTCTGGCAGCGTCAGTCAGGTGAGGAACAGTCAACGTTTCGTGTTGTAGACCCCTCGTCAGAACTGAAGTGGGGGGAGAATGTAGAAACTGCACCAAAAAGTAACAACTTTGAGAACCAAATACAGATGGCCGGGTGTGGAAGGCATTTGTATTGAGGCAATGGCGTGGCCACGACCAAGGGAACCAGTGGATGTGGTTCACTTAGACTTTCAGGAGGCTTTGGATGAGGTCTCACATAACAGACTCCTATGTAAAAGCACATGGGATTGCGGGGAATGTCTTGAGATGGATAGAAAGCTGGTTGGCAGATAGGAAGCAAAGAGCTGGCATTAATGGGTCATTTTCTGATTGGCAGTCAGTAATTAGTGGGGTTCTGCAGGGATCTGTGCTAGGACCCCAACTGTTGACATTATTAATGATTTGGAAGAGGGAACTGAATGTATTATCTCCAAATTCACAGATGATACGAGGTTGGGTGGGAGGGTGAGCTGTGAGGAGGATGCAGAGATGCTTCAGTGTGATTTGGACAGGCTGAGTGTGTGGGCATCTGCATGGCAGCTGCAGTATAATGTGGATAAATGTGAGGTTATCCACTTTGGTAGCAATAATGGGAAGACATGACTTGAATGGGTGTAAATTGAGAGGCGGATACTCAACAAGACCTTGGTGTCCTTGTGCATCAGTCGCTGAAAGTAAGTGCACAGGTACAGCAGGCAGTAAAGAGAGAGGATTTGAGTTTAGGAATAGGGATGTTATGCTGCAGTTGTATGGGGTGTTGGTGAGGCCACACCTGGAGTATTGTGTAAAGTTGTGGTATCTGAGGAAGGATGTCCTTGCTACAGAGGGGAGTACCAGACTGGTTCCTCGGATGGCAGGTCTGTCATGAGGCGAGACGAAGTCAGTTAGGATTATATTCACTGGAGTTTAAAAGTGAGGGGGGGAAATCTCAAATTCTAACAGGATTAGACAGGTCATAGTTTGAGGATAAGGGGTAAACCTTTTAGGACTGAGGTGAGGAGGAATTTCTTCACCCAGAGGGTGGCGAATGTGTGGAATTCACCACCACAAAGTGGAGGCCAAAACATTGTGCGATTGCAAGAAGAAATTAGGTATAGCTCCTGGGGCTAAAGGGGTTATGGGGGAGAAATAGACTCAATGGGCTATTCCCGATTCCAGTTTAATACTAAGTTTATTAATGTACCAAGTAGGCTTATTAACACTGCAATGACGTTACTGTGAAAGTCACTTAGTTGCCACACTCCAGCACCTGTTTGGGTACACCGAGGGAGAATTTAACATGGCCAATGCAACCAACATGTCTTTTGGATGTGGGAGGAAACCGGAGCACCCAGAGGAAACCCATGCAGATACAGGGAGCACATGCAGACTCTGCACAGGCAGTGACCCAAGCCAGGAATCAAACCCAGGTCCCTGGTGCTGTGAGACAGTAGTATTAACCACAACGCAATGTGAGTGGGAGGTGGTGCAAACAGCAACTTCTGCCTGTAACAAAGATTTAGCTCTGCCATGGCACTGGTTTCAGCAGATTCACTCCAAAAAGAGATGGTGAGGCACTCCGATCTAGGCTTGGATTGTGCAGACTGCAATATGCCTTGTATCAGATCTGCATACACCAAGTCATAGAATCCCTACAGTGCAGAGGGAGGCCATTTGGCCCATCGAATCTGCACCAAATCTGAGAATACCCAAACCCCATGTATTCCCCTAATCAACAAATCTTGGGACACTAACAGGCAATTTTGCATGGCCAAACCAGCCTACACTATTTTTTGGACTGTGGGAACAAAACCCATGCAGACACTGGGAGGATATGCAGACTCTGCACAGTCAGTGACCTGAGGCTGGAATTGAACTCAGGTCCCTGGTGCTGTGAGGCAGCAGTGCTAACCAATGTACTGCCCCAGAAGGCAAGATCCATGGTCTAACCCCAATTGTAATTGGTTAAACCAGACAATAATCTTTAAGCTGCAGTTAGCATTAAGTGTCAAATTAAAGCAAGTGTCTGAATGATGGGCAATAGACAAAAATCAGTCATTTATTTTTTATTTCTACATATGACAGCAATTCAATTCTTTGCGACAAGTTCGGTCTTCCTGGAGAAAGCCAAGTGGTCCAGCTGGAATTGGAAACACATCTCACAGCAGCAAAGCCATCTCCAATCCAATACTAGATGTCACATTAAGTGCTCTCCTCCAGTGAGAGCTTGTCAAACAGGTACTCTCCCATCCCATTCTCAGGGGCTCCCAGACGCCTCAAGTTGGTGACGTGGTCACCAAGTTGCTTGATGGTCTTGACCTGCTCATCCAGACAGTGAGTCTCCAGAAAGTCACACAGCTGGAAGAGATAATAGATAGACAGTCAAATAATGTGAAGATCAGATTCTCCACGGCCAATTCTCAGAGGGAGATTCCTTGGAGGAAGTGAGTTGCATTTTACCACAACTGTATATCATTGAGTGCGTTAGTCAGGAAATGTGCTCACTATTTCCTGAAGCAAACAGCCTACAAATGTGGTCATTTGCAGTTTAGGAATGGACCTAATCATAGGCACAGCCCAAGATCCCAATAGTAATGAACTAAAAGAGAGAAATTGGTCATGTACAGGACAATCAGCTATCCCCCTCCCCACCATGTAACCCAGACCATGCACGCAAGTTGACACACCCAATGCTAGAGTCCAAGTTGCAATGCAAGTTCTTATTTCATAGGTTGCAAGCCAATTACAATTGGCAATGTTGCTCTTGTCACATCCATGCCCTCACTGGGATGTGGGGATTGAGGACAATGCAGTGTTGGGTCTAACTGGTCACATTGGGAAATCAGATCAAAGACAATCAAACAATACAAAGTCTACCAGAGATCAGAGTGACGATGAAGTGAAGCTTACATGAGGGTCAGTCTGGGTGGTGGCGAGTTGGTGTAGATCCAGGAGACTCTGGTTCACATTCTTCTCCAGATCCAGGGCAACTTGCATTGCCTGTAGACTGTTGCCCCACTCATCCCTCTCTGGCTTCTACAATGGAGAAAGACAGGCCAGTTATTTCAGGGAGCTTTCAGCTTGTCCATTTGTACCAAGAGAAGGAAGGTGTTCAGGATCACCCCTTCCAGTTTTCTGCAGTGCAACAGGGGACTAACACGCACAAACAATTCTGAATTCCTTATCCATCAGAGTGCATATCGCTCAAGTCTCCGTATAGCAAGATGGAGACATTTTGTATTGAGTTAGACATTGAGAGATAAGACAGGTGAAGCTAAGCAACATTTCCCACTCCCTTTAGGATTTGACAATTCTGTCAGTCCAATGAATTGAAGCCACATCATTAAAGCAGCCATTTTCCCCCAATTCTCACCTTCACATCCTGGAGGAGGATGCGGCCTCCACGTTTATTCTGGAATTTAATCAGCTTCTCCACGTGTTCCTGCTTCTCCTGGGACCGATGTTTGAAGTAGTGGGAGAAATTGTCGAGGGCGACATCATCCCGGTCAAAGAAAGACGTCTGAAAGAGAACAATCCGAATTCCATTAAACACAACACGGCCAATTCTAATCCCAAGTACAAACCCTCTTCCAGCTTTCTAGTCAATTAATTTTAAATTTAAATTCCCTTGGTCTACAATTATATTGATTGGTCTGTAACCCAATTTCCAACCATGAAGTTTAGTTTATGGGACAAATGACTAGTCAAGGAAGTATAGTTTTGATAAAAGACTCCTATTTCAGCTAGGTAAATTGTGCTGTGAATGAAATTCAAGCCCTTTGCTTTAGCATCAACCCAATCCAACATGAAATACTGCAAAACAATAACCAGTCAACAAATAGAATTGGAAGAGTATGCAGTCAGATAATAGACAGCATGAAAATGGGAATTTAAAAATCACTTCGAATGGAAGAGCCTCATTTCTTCCACAAAACGGCAAGGCTTCCATTTGGAATGCAGTCAGTCAATGTTGACTAGATGTTGTCCATCACCCAAACCAGCCTCCCATCCATTGACTGTCTACTCTTCCCACTGCCTCAGGAAAACAACCAGCATAATTAATGAGCGCAGGCACCCCAGACATACTCTTCCACCATTGGGAAAAAGATACAAAAGTCTGACAACACATACCAACTGACTCAAGAACAGCTTCTTCCCTGCTGCTGTCAGACTTTTGAATGGACCTACCTCACTGATGCGCGATTAATTCACTTGGGAGGCTGGATCGTACCCAGGAAATAAAGGCTTTTATTAGCAACAAGAATGGAGCATACTGCTTAACAATACAATCCCAGACGAAAGGGTCACTAGGAAGTGCAGTGACCTTTATACTCCTATAGGAAGGCGGAGCCAACCGGAGTGTACCACAGAACAATACCAACAGGTGGAGCACCCCAACCCTAACCCCAACAGTAACAAGAGTAACATATGTACAAGTACCCATAGTGGTAACCATCTATGGTTCAGTACCCATAGTGGTAACCATCTATGGTTCAGTACCCATAGTGGTAACCATCTATGGTTCAGTACCCATAGTGGTAACCATCTATGGTTCAGTACCCATAGTGGTAACCATCTATGGTTCAGTACCCATAGTGGTAACCATCTATGGTTCAGTACCCATAGTGGTAACCATCTATGGTTCAGTACCCATAGTGGTAACCATCTATGGTTCAGTACCCATAGTGGTAACCATCTATGGTTCAGTACCCATAGTGGTAACCATCTATGGTTCAGTACCCATAGTGGTAACCATCTATGGTTCAGTACCCATAGTGGTAACCATCTATGGTTCAGTACCCATAGTGGTAACCATCTATGGTTCAGTACCCATAGTGGTAACCATCTATGGTTCAGTACCCATAGTGGTAACCATCTATGGTTCAGTACCCATAGTGGTAACCATCTATGGTTCAGTACCCATAGTGGTAACCATCTATGGTTCAGTACCCATAGTGGTAACCATCTATGGTTCAGTACCCATAGTGGTAACCATCTATGGTTCAGTACCCATAGTGGTAACCATCTATGGTTCAGTACCCATAGTGGTAACCATCTATGGTTCAGTACCCATAGTGGTAACCATCTATGGTTCAGTACCCATAGTGGTAACCATCTATGGTTCAGTACCCATAGTGGTAACCATCTATGGTTCAGTACCCATAGTGGTAACCATCTATGGTTCACCACCCATAGTGGTAACCATCTATGGTTCACCACCCATAGTGGTAACCATCTATGGTTCAGTACCCATAGTGGTAACCATCTATGGTTCAGTACCCATAGTGGTAACCATCTATGGTTCAGTACCCATAGTGGTAACCATCTATGGTTCAGTACCCATAGTGGTAACCATCTATGGTTCAGTACCCATAGTGGTAACCATCTATGGTTCAGTACCCATAGTGGTAACCATCTATGGTTCAGTACCCATAGTGGTAACCATCTATGGTTCAGTACCCATAGTGGTAACCATCTATGGTTCAGTACCCATAGTGGTAACCATCTATGGTTCAGTACCCATAGTGGTAACCATCTATGGTTCAGTACCCATAGTGGTAACCATCTATGGTTCAGTACCCATAGTGGTAACCATCTATGGTTCAGTACCCATAGTGGTAACCATCTATGGTTCAGTACCCATAGTGGTAACCATCTATGGTTCAGTACCCATAGTGGTAACCATCTATGGTTCACCACCCATAGTGGTAACCATCTATGGTTCAGTACCCATAGTGGTAACCATCTATGGTTCACCACAGTCACATTAAGTTGATCTTTCTCTACACCATAGCTATGACTGTAACACTACATTCTGCACCCTCTCCTTCTCCATGTACAGTATGCTTCATCTGTATAGCACAAGACACTCACTGCATACTAATACACTGACAAGAAATTGCAACAAATTAGTTATAGGAAGTAATGCCCATTTCAGAGTATCTTCACAGAGGCATTGATGTCCAAGTGTTACAGGACAAGTCACCCAGAGAACACATGTTCCAGGCTCAGGCAGACTGGAAACATCTGGAAGTAGATCAAGTATCAGTGACCACGAAGCTGTCAAGTTATTAAACACCCAGCTGCTGCATTAATGGGAGCTGCTGTCTATATCCAGTGTGACCTCCAGCTGACTCCATTCCCACACCAACATCACAACTGCAACACCCTTCTGAAATAACCAAGACTTCCATTCAGTTGTGGCAATGACAGGGGAGAGCAGCAAGTGTCAGTCACACATGACTAAATGTTCCAAGATTAACTCCAAGAACACTTTTGCTCTGCACACATCACCCTGGCAACCAGCTAGTGTACCAGCCACTAATCTCACCCTTGCAATAATTAGGTTGAATGGACACTTCAGGACAGTAACACCCAATAAGTCAAGTTAAAATGTATTGACTACAGACACTGGAATCAGAAATAACAGGGTGGTACAGTGATTAGCACTGCTGCCCCAGGTTCAATTCCCAGCTTGAGTCGCTGTGTAGAGTCTGCACATTCTCCCAGTGTCTGTGGGTTTCCCAGGGTGCTCCAGTTTCCTCCCACATTCCAAAGATGTGCAGGTTAGACTGATGGAGCAATTTAGCATGGCCATTCATGTTAGGGGGATTTCAGGGAGATTAGTAGGGTAAATTTGTGGATGGGGCCCAAGTGGGTTTGTAGTCAGTGGAGGCACAGTGGGCCAAATGGCCTCCTTCTGCACTGTAGGAATTCCATGAAAATGCTGGAAAACCTTAGCAGGTCTGACAGCATCTATGGAGAGAGACTAGAGCCAACATTTGGAGTCCAGAGGTCTCCATTCATTTAGAGTTGAAATGTTAGTTCTGTTCTCTCTCCACAGATGCTGTCCAACCAACTGAGATTTTCCAGCATTGAGTTTTGGAATAAGTCAGGTTAGGCTGAAACAGAGCAAGAATGTATTTCAACAAAATAGACCTTATTTTAAATCTATAAAGATAAGACTCACCAAAGAAAGATAGAGATAGGAGGCAGTGAGCTCCAGGTTAATCTGCTTGTTGACACCAGCTTCACAATCCTGGTGATAGTTTTGGGAAATCTGCGAGTCCATCGTGCAATTTGTTCTTTTGCCTAATTCGCACAAAACACAATCGTGATCACACACTTAAGATTTACACCAAATATCCCAACCAAAGGACTTGCATTTATACTCTGGGACCCAACCCTATTTTATCAAACAGGAAATGACATCATCAATGGTGGCCAACCATTCTTGTTAACCAATCAAACACTGCCTTTTCCAATTGGGTTCCAATTGGCAAAGGATAGGATTTGGGACCCAGGAGCCAATCAGAATGTTGGAGGGGCTGCTTGAAGGAATTGCTAACTGACCTTGACTCTTTGCATGGAAATCCTGAAAGTTCTCCCCCTGAAAATATGAAGAGATTATACTCTAAAATCTTATCATGACATTTAACTGGAGGTGTTGGGACAAGCTTGATGCACACTCACATTAGGTTCCCATCTTTCGTGTGGGGAGCCAGAGGGCGGGTAACCCACACATCTTTGGAGCGTGGGAGGAAACCGGAGCACCCGGAGGAAACCCATGCAGACACGGGGAGAACGTGCAAACTCTGCACAGACAGTGACCCAAGGCCGGAATTGAGCCTGGCGATGCGAGGCTAACCACTGTGCCACCGTGCTGCCCTTGCCCAGGCTCGATCCCATTTACTCCACTAATTCCCCCTAACCTCACATATTTACCCCACTAATCCACCTAATCTACACATTTTAGGACACCAAGGGGCATTTTAGCGTGGCCAACACATCTAACACACACATCTTTGGAGTGTGGGAGGAAACCGGAGCACCCGGAGGAAACCCACGTAGACACGAGGAGAACGTGCAGACTCCACACAGACAGTGACCCGAGGCTGGAATTGAAACCGATTCCCGGGCGCTGTGAGGCAGCAGTGTTGTTTTCAGTCCAATAGCACCAACAGTAACCACATGGAAAGCGAGTTGTATAATCCAACACGGTTCAGGCCAGCGTCGAATAAAAGAAGAATGTTTTCAGCTCAGTTTGTGGGATATTGCTTCAATCCTATAAGGAATTTGTTCAGCCCTGGGTTGGCAGACTTGGAGGTCCGAGTCGGGCGTGAAGAGTGGGCAAGAAGTTGGCGTAGTGGTAATGCCACTGGACTAGTAATCCAGAGACTCAGCTCATGATCTGGGGCCACGGGTTCAAATCTCACTGCGGCAGCCGGTGGAATTTGAATTCAAGGAATGAAATCTGGAATTGAAAGTTAGCCTCAGTAACGGTTGACCATAAAACTACCAGCGATTGTCGTTTAAAAAAACCCTCACCTGGTTCACTAATGTCCTTGCGGGAAGGAAATCTGCTGTCCTTACCCGATCTGGCCTACATGTGACTCCAGAGCCACAGCAATGTGGTCAAATCAACGCATGGGGGAGCTATACAATAAATGGCAGAACCATCAGGAGTATAGACACACAGAGGGATCTGGGTGTGCAAGTCCACAGATCCTTAAAGGTGGCAGCACAGGTGGAAAAGGTGGTGAAGGCATATGGCATGCTTGCCTTTATTGGACAGGGCATAGAATATAAAAGTTGGCATATGATGTTGCAGTAATATAGAACGTTGGTTAGGCCACATTTGGAATACTGCATCCAGTTCTGGTCGCCACACTACCAGAAGGACGTGGAGGCTTTGGAGAGAGTGCAGAAAAGGTTTACCAGGATGTTGGGGGGTATTAGCTATGAGGTGGAGATTGAGTAAACTAGGGTTGTTCTCCCTGGAAAGACGGAGGTTGAGGGGCGACCTAATAGAAGTTTATAAAATTATGAAGGGCATAGATAGGGTGAACAGTTGGAAGCTTTTTCCCAGGTCAGAAATGACAAACACAAGGGGTCACGGGTTCAAGGTGAGGGAGGCAAGGTTCAACACAGATATGCGGGGGATGTATTTTACACAGAGGGTGGTGGGGGCCTGGAATGCACTACCAAGTGAGGTGGTTGCGGCAGACACGCTAGGATCATTTAAGACTTATCTAGATAGCCACATGAACAGACTGGGAATAGAGGGATACAAACGGATGGTCTTGTTAGGAACACATGATCGGTGCAGGCTTGGAGGGCCGAAGGGCCTGTTCCTGTGCTGTATTGTTCTTTGTTCTGAAACAGCCTGGCAAAGCAGCACACTCAATGCAAGAGCAATAAGGCATGGGCAACAAATGTTGGCCTTTCTAATACTGTACGAAAGTCCAAAGATTTGAATTATTATTGTTACATTTATTGGGAGACAGTGAAAAATATTGTTTCTTGCACACTATACAGACACAGCATACAGTTCATAGAGTACATAGGGGAGAAGGAAAGGAGAGGTTGCAGAATGTAGTGCTACAGTCATGGCTAGGGTACAGAGAAAGGTCAACTTAGTATATGATAGGAACATTCAAAAGGGTGGCACAGTGGTTAGCATTGCTACTTCACAGCACCAGGGATCTGGGTTCGATCCCTGGCTTGGGTCACTGTCTGTGTGGAGTTTGTACATTCTGCCCGTGTCTCCAAGGGTTTCTTCCGGGTGCTCTGGTTTCCTCCCACAATCCAACGACGTGCGGGTTAGGTGGATTGGCGATGCTAAATTGCCCCTTGGTGTCAAGGGGACTACCTAGAGTAAATGCATGGGGTTATGGGGATAGGGTCTGGATGGGATTGTGGTCAGTGCAGACTCGATGGACCGAATGGCCTCCTTCTGCACTGTAGGATTCTATGATTCTATGAGAAAAGGGGATGATAATATCAATGAACCACTTTGGGAGAACTTCAATGCATTCCCTCTTCCGGGGCAGTTTCTCAGGAGGATTGAGATGTAAATCAGATGCTCAGTGAACAATGGTGGCCAACCAGTTTGAATAATTAGGGTCCCGAGAGGGAGCGGGATTTTTTTGTGACCCAAGAATTATGGGGGGAATGTGTCCAGTTCATGACAGTTGTGAGGTGCGGGTGAATGTGATGTCAGGGGAGACAGGTCACCGGATTTCGACTCCACGTCAAGATGTACTTAATTAATTCAGAGATAAGCACCTGTTGCACTTTGCAGAATGGGGGCAGGAGGTCGTCCTTGGAGCCTGCCAGTTCTTGCAAGACCCTAAGATGCAAAGCCATCTGGTCTAGGGGGCACTTGTCAGCTTTTAGGTTGACTAGCTTTCCCAGCATCCTTTCCCTGGCGATGGCCATTCCCCCACCCCGATCACCTCTTGACTTTCAAGAACCTTTGGGACAGTTTAAGGTTCTTGCCTGTGAAGGCAGATACAAAATTCCTGTTCAATGCCTCTGCCATTTCGTTACGACTTTGCTCCATCTCTAGAGGGATAACATCAGCTTTAATTACTCTATTCAAATACTTGTAGACACTGTCACTGCGTTTTTATATTGCTAGCTAGCTTTCTCTCACTATTTCCTGCCTCCAGGGATACACAGTGGCTAGCACTTTTGTCATGAATACATCAGATTAGCCAAGCATACTAACTGAAGGGAACATCAATTTGTACTGCATGAGAAGATTGGTTGGAAAGTGGACTCTGGTGGACATGTTGCCATGGAGAATGCACCAGTGAACAGTCAACTGCCAAGCTTTTTCAATTCTAATCTGGCTGGACAACTGGTTAAGCCCTGGGGAATGAATCAGGCAATTGCCCTCTCCTAGATTTGCATGGAAAAGCTACAGTGGGGATATGCTTCTTCAGTCAATGACAAGCTGGCCCTTACATGAACACAGCATGTGTAAGAGAGAGACACTTAGCTCAACTGAATCTCAAATTGGCTGCCTAATAGATTTACTCTTTACAATTGGTATTTGTGCAGATCCACCCCGGTGGAAGAATGATGAACAATTTTCACATGTCTTTGTCCAGCAAGAAAGCCCACCAACACCTCTACTCTAAGGCAAAGGAAATTTGGCGGTCTGCTATGACTCTCACCAACTTAGATGCACCACAGAAAGCATTCTTTCTGGTTGTATCACAGCTTGTTATGGGTCCTGCTCTGTCCAAGACCTCAACAAATTACAAAGGGTTGTGAATGTAGCCTAGTCCATCACGCAAACCAGCCTTCCATCCAATGACTGTCTACACTTCCTGCTGCCTTGGCAAAGTGGCCAGCATAATTGAGGACACCACGCACTCCCACCTTCTTCCGTTGGGAAAGAGATCACGTAGCAACTGACTCAAGAACAGCTTCTTCCATGCTACTGTCAGACTTTTGATACCTTGCATTAAGTTGATCTTTCTTTACACCCTTGCTATGACTAACACTACATTCTGCACTCTTCCCTTCTCTATGAACAGTATGCTTGGTCTGTATAGCGTGCAAGAAACAATACTTCCTGTATAATACATGTGACAATAATAAATCAATTTATATTGCATGAGAAAAGATACTGATGGGTGGTGAGTCAGCCAATTGGTTAAGATAGCTGAGAATGTACTAGGAACTATTGTGCCCCATACTCACATTGCAAAGAATACATTCCCTCAACCCAGGAATTCTTGTAGATGCTTTGAATAGATCCTCGTCACAATGTGAAGAGAGGCATGACTAGGAAAGTTGAAGGCTGGACACCCATACTCCATCCTCCCCTATTGGAAGAGGGGGTCCCGGGGTCTAATCACTATTGTATTTTGATAATCCAGTCAATCATTCCATGACCTCAAAGTGTGTACAGGAAAAAAAGTATCCATTGTCCGAATAAAGGGCAATAGACAAAAATCAGTGAAAGGTTTTTATTCAATGTCTTGTTCATGCTACAAGTTGTGTCTTCCTGGAGAAAACCAAGTGGTCCAGGTGGAATTGGGAATACACATCTCACAGCAGCAAAGCCATCTCCAATCCAATACTAGATGTCACATTAAGTGCTCTCCTCCAGAGAGAGCTTGTCAAACAGGTACTCTCCCATCCCATTCTCAGGGGCTCCCAGACGCTTCAAGTTGGTGATGTGGTCGCCAAGTTGTTTGATGGTCTTGACCTGCTCATCCAGACAGTGAGTCTCCAGAAAGTCACACAGCTGGAAGGGGAAGAAATGATAGAAAAATCAGTTCAAGTTAATTCGCTTCACTCTTGCAGGGAGATCTCTGATTTGCTTTTGCTGAAATCTGTGGTAAACCCAGGAGACTGGCATTTATGTTTGTCAAACACTTACAGGGGAGGCAACGGCTTTGTGGTATTATCACTAGATGATTAATCCAGAAAATCAACTAATGTTTGGGGACCTGGGTTTGAATCCCACCATAGCAGGTGTTGCAATTTGAATTACATAAAAGAGATCTGGAATTAATCTACTGATGACCATGAAACAGTTGTTGAAAAAATTCATCTGGTTCACTAATGTCCTTTGGGGAAGGAAATCTGCCGTCCTTACCGGTCTGGCCTACATGTGACTCCAGAGCCAATATGGTTGACTCAACTGCCCTCCAAGGCCAACTAGGAATGGGCAATAAATGCTGGCCAGCCAGCAACATCCATGTCCCATGAATGAAAAGAAAATACAGTTAATGTCTAGAATGAGTCTTTGGGAGTTTGCTTGAATGAGGGTTTAAATATTGTCTGGAACACCTAGGGATAACTTCCTTGCTCTTGGGGCCCATCTGCTGGCGACAGGATTAGCTGCAAGTATTCGCATTCCAACCATTATTCATGTAAATTGAGTTTGTGTATTTATATGCCCCGTTTGTGAACACTCCCACTCACCCAAAGGGGTTTGGGGCTCCGAAAGCAAGTGGCTTTTGCTACCAAATAAACCTGTTGGGCTTTAACCTGGTGTTGTTAAACATCTTACTGTGTTTACGCCAGTCCAACGCCGGCATCTCCACATCATGACAGGAGATGGGGCCAGTGTTTTAACAAGATGGCACCCCTGACAGTTCACCTCAATACCGAGGGAGTGCAGCACTGGGCACCAAATCCATGACCTTCTCTCAAGTGAGTGCGTGACCAAGAGAGCCACTGTTCAAATCAAGTAGAAATGCCAGTTCTTATTTGATCCAGATTTAAATCTATTTACCGGTGTAACATCATTGCTCACTTTTGAATGTCTTTTGGCTACGCGAGAACATGGCGATTCCACAATGGTGTCTCCAACTGGTCAATCATTTTATTTAAGAAACAGAGATTAGAGTGACGACGAAATGAAGCTTACATGAGGGTCAGTCTGGGTGGTGGCGAGTTGGTGTAGATCCAGGAGACTCTGGTTCACATTCTTCTCCAGATCCAGGGCAACTTGCATTGCCTGTAGACTGTTGCCCCACTCATCCCTCTCTGGCTTCTACAATGGAATAAAGACTTGTTAAATTTCAGTAGAACAATCAGCAACCCTGTAATACCTTTTTTTTAAAAAAAATAACTTTATTCCACTTAAGTATTAAGTGCAGGAACAAGTTTATTTATTGTCACGAATAGGCTTACATTAACACTGCAATGAAGTTACTGTGAAAATCCCCTAGTCGCCACACTCCGGTTCAGGTACACTGAGGGAGAATTTAGCACGGTCAATGCACCTAACCAGCATGTCTTTTGGACTGTGGGGGAAAACCCAGTAAGAAGTTTAACAACACCAGGTTAAAGTCCAACAGGTTTATTTGGTAGCAAAAGCCACACAAGCTTTTGGAGCTGCAAGCCCCTTCTTCAGGTGAGTGGGAATTCTGTTCACAAACAGAGCATATAAAGACACAACCTCAATTTACATGAATAATGGTTGGAATGCGAATACTTACAACTAATCAAGTCTTTAAGAAACAAAACAATGTGAGTGGAGAGAGCATCAAGACAGGCTAAAAAGATGTGTATTGTCTCCAGACAAGACAGCCAGTGAAACTCTGTGGGAGTTACAAATAGTGTGACATGAACCCAATATCCCGGTTGAGGCCGTCCTCGTGTGTGCGGAACTTGGCTATCAGTTTCTGCTCAGCGACTCTGCGCCGTCGTGTGTCGCGAAGGCCGCCTTGGAGAACGCTTACCCGAATATCAGAGGCCGAATGCCCGTGACCGCTGAAGTGCTCCCCAACAGGAAGAGAACAGTCTTGCCTGGTGATTGTCGAGCGGTGTTCATTCATCCGTTGTCGCAGCGTCTGCATAGTTTCCCCAATGTACCATGCCTCGGGACATCCTTTCTTGCAACAACGTTGGCCGAGTTGCAAGAGTATGTACCGTGTACCTGGTGGATGGTGTTCTCACGTGAGATGATGGCATCTGTGTCGATGATCCGGCACGTCTTGCAGAGGTTGCTGTGGCAGGGTTGTGTGGTGTCATGGTCACTGTTCTCCTGAAGGCTGGGTAGTTTGCTGCGGACAATGGTCTGTTTGAGGTTGTGCGGTTGTTTGAAGGCAAGAAGTGGGGGTGTGGGGATGGCCTTGGCGAGATGTTCGTCTTCATCAATGACATGTTGAAGGCTCCGGAGGAGATGCCGTAGCTTCTCCGCTCCGGGGAAGTACTGGACAACAAAGGGTACTCTGTCCACCGTGTCCCGTGTTTGTCTTCTGAGGAGGTCGGTGCGGTTTTTCGCTGTGGCGCGTTGGAACTGTTGATCAATGAGTCGAGCGCCATATCCTGTTCTTATGAGGGCATCTTTCAGCATCTCCACATCATGACTACCGGGGAAAACCCACACAGACATGGGGAGAATGTACAGACAGACCCAAGCCAGGAATTATTACAGCTTGGTTAATGCACAGCAAGATGGAGATATTTAGCTCACGGTCAGACAGGTGAAACTAAACAAAGAAACATTTTCCTCTCCCTTTAGAACTTGAAGATTTTGACAGTGTAATAGTTGAAGCCACATCATTAATGGAGCCATCCCCCAACCCCACCCCCCACATTCCCACCTTCATATCCTGGAGGAGGACGCGGCCTCCGCGTTTATTCTGGAATTTAATCAGCTTCTCCACGTGTTCCCACTTCTCCTGGGACTGATGTTTGAAGAAGTGGGAGAAATTGTCGAGGGCGACATCATCCCGGTCAAAGAAAGACGTCTAAAAGAGAACAATCCCAATTCCATTAAACACAACACGGAGGCCCCACCAAGTCTGAACATTACACCAAGGCCTCTTTCTAAGCAAGGATATGAGATCACATTAAAAATCCTTTCGCTTCCTCAGTATATAGAATCCAGTCTTCATGTTTCCAATTGTAAAGGTTAGCCACACCCATCCAATAGCATAATGTGATAGAAATTGTAACTTTAGTGTGAACACCATCTGCCAAGTGACATTGTGTGTATTCTATTAAATTTAAGCCTTTTGCACCCTTATTCTCAATAGCTTCCAGCTAACCATAATTACAGGAAAGGAATTGTTACAATTTATTCAGTGTTACCTACAGGGCAGCAAGCACAAGACGTTAATCAGATTGGCGTCCGATTTGTATTGGATTAGTTACCCAAGAAATACATGTTCAAGTCCTTCAAATAAGGAAAAAAAATTGAAAATGAAGTGTCACAACTAGGCTTACATTAACACTGCAATGAAGTTACTGTGACAATCCCCTAGCTGCCACACTCCAGCACCTGTTCAGGCACACTAAGAATTTAGCATTGGCCAATGCATTTAACCAGCACATCTTTTAGACAAGTATCAAAAATGACCATGAAAGTTTAAAAACCCCAACTTGTTCACTAATGAAAAATGCTATTTTTACTCAAGTCTGGCCCACAGGTGACTCCATTCTCACACCAATAGACTCAATACCTTCTGACATAGCCCAAGGGTAAATTACCCTGTAGTGTCAGGGAGACTAGCAGGGTTTGGGCCTGGGTGGGATTGTCGTCAGTGTGGGCTTGATGGGCCAAATGGCCTCCTTCTGCACTGTAGGGATTCTATGATTCTAGTAAGCTGCTCATTTGTGGGAATGATGGCTGCTCCTTCATCAGATGGAGTGGATATCTTCGTCAGATGGAGTGGACGAAGGCGCAGGGCTCCAAAAGCTAATGGCATTTGCTACCAAATAAACCTGTTGGACCTGGTGTTGTTAAAACTCTTACTGCATTTATGGGAACTCAGGGTTGGGCAGTAAATGTCCAAAGATGTGCAGGTTAGGTTGATTGGTCAGGCTAAATTGCCCCTTACTGTCTGTGGGACTAGCTAGGGCAAATGCATGGGGATAGGGCAAGGGTGGGATTGTTGTTGGTGCAGACTCAATGGGCCAAATGGCCTCCTTCTGCACTGTAGATTGTGTGATACTCCAGTCACAGTCAAAATGAACATTAAAACTTCAATCCAGTTTGGGAAGACACTTCTATTCCACATAGATCATTCTAGGAACAGCCAATGAACCAACCACTTGATATTCAATATCACCACATCTCACAATCGCAATCTCATTGCAATTAGTAATTAGGGTGGAATGACATCTTTAGTTAGGAGAGCTACAAAACACAACCATGAAGTCAAGTTAGACTTAATGGAAGAATTTACTTCAGAATAATGCATTTTATTTCAAACCCAGAGACAAGACTCACCAAAGAAAGATAGAGATAGGAGGCAGTGAGCTCCAGGTTAATCTGCTTGTTGACACCAGCTTCACAATCCTGGTGATAGTTTTGGGAAATCTGGGAGTCCATTTTTTTTCCCACTTCCCAACTTACTCAAGAAAACCTCCGTATTACAAATTTAGGATGAACACAAATGACCTAAAACTTCACTGGCAAAGGACTCACATTTATACCCCAGGACCCCCAACACTGGAGTCCTAAACAGGAAATGACATCATCAACAATGGCCAACCATTCTTGTTAACAAATCGAACAGCTGCCAATCTTTTTGGCCAACGAAGTGAACTAAATCTAATTAACTCAGGGACGAATCAAAAGGGGCAGCTCCCAAAAGGAGGGAAATCACCCGAAACAAAAGACAAAGTGGAAAGGAAAATTAAAAGATCAAACCAAAATGTGATTAAAGGGGTCAATAATGCACCCCAGTCCCTGCGGGCATGGAAGGCATCAACAGTGCCCTCAGACACCACATGCACCCTCTCCAGGGACACTCAGCCGCAAATATAGCCCCGGTAGAGGGGCAGATAGTCAGGACGGATGACCCCTTGGTCGCTCGCAGACTGGACCTGTTTATGGCAAGTTTTAGTCGAACAGCTGCATTGTCCAACTGGAATCCAATCAGCTCAGGATCGGATTTGGGGCCAATCAGAATGTCAGACGAGAGGTTCCTCTGATTGACAACTCAACCATGATGTCATTGCTGGTTGACCTTTGACCTCCCTCACCAGTGAAAACTTAACACAAAGTGTCTCTACCTGAAAATGAAAAATCATCCTCTAAAACCTCATTTTGAGTGGAGGTATTAAGACAAGCTTGTCACAGACCCCAGTTACATTAATTATTCTGAGGGACTCCTTATTCTAATTGTGTGACAGTGTTAAGAGCCAATTGCATGGGTCATTCCTGTACAGCCACAGAAACTGGGAGGCTTGGTGGCACAGTGCTTAGCACTGCTGTTTCACAGCGCCAGGGACCCGTGTTTGATTCCTAGCTCGGGTCACTCTCTGTGCAGAGTCTGCATGTTCTCCCTATGTCTACGTGGGTTTCCTCCGGGTGAACAAAGAACAATACAGCACAGGAACAGGCCCTTCGGCCCTCCAAGCCCGCGCCGCTCCCTGGTCCAAACTAGACCATTCTTTTGTATCCCTCCATTCCCACTCCGTTCATGTGGTTATCTAGATAAGTCTTAAACGTTCCCAGTGTGCCCGCCTCCACCACCTTGCCTGGCAGCGCATTCCAGGCCCCTACCACCCTCTGTGTAAAATATGTCCTCCTGATATCCGTGTTAAACCTCCCCCACCTCACCTTGAACCTATGACCCCTCGTGAACGTCACCACCGACCTGGGAAAAAGCTTCCCACCGTTCACCCCATCTATGCCTTTCATAATTTTATACACGGGTGCTCCGGTTTCTTCCCAGAGTTCAAAAGATATGCTGGTTAGGGTGCATTGGCCGTGCTAAAGTCTCCCTCAGTGTACCCAAACAGGCACTGGAGAGTGGCAACTAGGGGATTTTCACAGTAATTTCATTGCTGATAAGGTGTTTATTGTGGGTCCGACCAAGTGGGGAATCTTCTGGAAGGAATTTTGTAGGATTATCATTAACTGTATAACTGTAATCTTGTGTGTTTGAGTTTTCTTTTCTTCTTAATAAATCTTTCACTTTTAATATTAAAGTCCCAAAATGTGTTACTGCTCAGATCAGTCCCTTTCTTCAGAATACAAAAGGAATGAGTAAGCCATGTTTCCTTCTGGAATGTGGTTTGCACGGCAGTTAACAACTGCTGCGGTCATAATAATAGGATGCACGGCAGTAACTCACCAAGATCTCTCCGACAGTCCCTCCCTAACCCCCGACCTGCACCACCTGGAAGGGCAAAGGAAGCGAGTGCACGGGAATGTCACCACCTCCAGGTTTCCCCTTTGAGTCACCCACTTGGATACCATCCACCGTTCCGTCACCATTTCTAGGTCAAAATCCTGCAGCTCCCTAACAGCGCCGTGGGAGCACCTTCACGACATGGACTGAAGGTGATTCAGCACACAACATTCTCAAGGGCAGTACGTTGCTGGTGAATCCCACATCTCTAGAATAAATCAAAGGAGAGTGCGTTATCCAGCAATATTGCAGCATTTTTCCCAGGCCACCGTTTGCCCCTGTGTTCACTGCACCAGCAGTAGGTGGCGCTGAAAGCAAACTTTGTCATCCAATACAGTTCAGGCAGTATCAATAAGAATTGAAGCATTGAATCCCGACAGTGCAGAAGGAGGCCATTTGGCCCATCAAGCCCGCACTGACAACCAGGCCCTATCCTCGTAAGCCCACACATTTAGCATAGCTAATCCCCCTAACCTACACATCTTTAGACACTAAGAGGCAATTTAACATGGCCAATCCACCTAACTTACATATCTTGGGACACTAAGGGGCAATCTAGCATGGTCAATCCACCTAACCTGCATATCTTTGAACTCTAAGAGGCAATTTAGCATGGCCAATCCACCTAACCTGCACATCTTTGGACACTAAGAGGCAATTTAGCATGGCCAATCCACCTAACCTGCACATCTTTGGACACTAAGGGGCAATTTAGCATGGCCAATCCACCTAACCTGCACATCTTTGGACACTAAGAGGCAATTTAGCATGGCCAATCCACCTGACCTACATCTCTTTGGACACTAAGGGACAACTTAGCATGGCCAATCTACCTAACCTACACATCTTTGGACACTAAGAGGCAATTTAGCATGGCCAATCCACCTAACCTACATCTCTTTGGACACTAAGGGACAACTTAGCATGGCCAATCTACCTAACCTACACATCTTTGGACACTAAGGGGTAATTTAGCATGGCCAATCTACCTAACCTACACATCTTTGGACACTAAGGGGTAATTTAGCATGGCCAATCCACCTAACCTACACATCTTGGGACACTAAGGGACAATTTAGCATGGCCAATCCACCTAACCTGCACATCTTTGGACACTAAGGGACAACTTAGCATGGCCAATCCACCTAACCTGCACATCTTTGGACACTAAGGAACAACATAGCACGGCCAATCCACCTAACCTTCATATCTTGGGATACTAATGGCCAATTTAGCATGGCCAATCCATCTAACCTGCATACCTTTGGACTATGGGAGGAATGATGTGGAGATGCCGGCGTTGGACTGGGGTAAACACAGTAAGAAGTTTAACAACACCAGGTTAAAGTCCAACAGGTTTATTTGGTAGCAAAAGCCACCTCTTTTGCTACCAAATAAACCTGTTGGACTTTAACCTGGTGTTGTTAAACTTCTTACTGTGGGAGGAAACCAGAGTACCCGGAGGAAACCCACGCAGACACGGGGAGAACGTGCAGACTCTGCACAGACAGTGACCCAAGCCGGGAATCGAATCCAGGTCTCTGGCGCTGTGAGGCAGCAGTGCTAACCCACTGTGCCACCGTGCTGCCCATTCTGCACTGTAAGGTTCCTATGATTCTAACCATCTCACTCGGGATCTGTCTGTGCTCATCAAAGTGAAGGGTGTTATAGGGACAACATCAAGCGATGCATTCACATAGTGCTCAGGGTGGCACAGTGAAGTGGGGGAGGGGGGAGGAAGGAGGGGGGAGGGGGGAGCCCTGGGTAGCCTGGGTAAGATACTCTGTCAAACAGTTGGTGTAGACTCAATGGACCAAACCTTCTGCACTGTAGAGATTCTATCAAATCCTGTTGCATCTATGAGCCACGATTCTGCCAAATTTCCAAAGCCTACGGCGTAGGAGAATCCTAAAGTTGAA
Source organism: Mustelus asterias (assembly GCF_964213995.1). Lineage (NCBI taxonomy): Eukaryota > Metazoa > Chordata > Chondrichthyes > Carcharhiniformes > Triakidae > Mustelus > Mustelus asterias. The sequence goes on from NC_135821.1 coordinate 10,507,978, forward strand.
ATCTAGGACCAAGAGTGGTGAGCCGCGGATTGGAGGGATTCCAGGCACCAGGATCAAGACTTTGAGAAGTGCTCGAACAAGAATATTGAAGATGAGCTGCCGTTTCCTCTTAATAAAAAACCGTCACCATCCTTGAAAATAGAACATGACTTTGAGGCCTGACTTGCAGCTGCGTCCAATAATTCGCAGAGTTGTCAGACGTGTGGTTAATGAGGTCAGAAAGGATGATTTGTACTCTTGAAATGGAGCTGGGGGGGAAGTGCGCTGTCACCCGTCATCTTCTGACTGAAAATCTCCCCCACCGCTGACTCTTCCGGCACAGTAACCCCTTCACATCTCACTCCCAGGGGAATCCGCTGTAGGCAATCCCACAACTGTGGGTGGCACGGTGGCACAGTGGTTAGCACTGCTGCCTCACAGCGCCAGGGACCCAGGTTCGATTCCCGGTCTTGGGTGACTGTAGCCATGCTAAATGGCCCCCACCCCCCTTGCCTCCCCCCCACACATGCATACCTCGAGCCCACAATTTACAACCACACTCACGCTATACATTGCATGGATGTTAGGATCATAGAATCCCTACAGTGCAGAAGGAGGCCATTCGGCCCATCGAATCTGCACTGACAACAATCCCAAACAGGCCCAATCCCTGTAACCCCACATATTTACCGCACTAATCCCCTGACAGTAAGGGGCAATTTACCATGGCCAATCCACCTAACCTGCACATCTTTGGACACTAAGGGGCAATTTAGCATGGCCAATCCACCTAACCTGCACATCTTTGGACACTAAGGGGCAATTTAGCATGGCCAATCCACCTAACCTGCACATCTTTGGACACTAAGGGGCAATTTAGCACAGCCAATCCACCTAACCTGCACATCTTTGGACACTAAGGGGCAATTTAGCATGGCCAATCCATCTAACCTACACATCGTTGGACACTAAGGGGCAATTTAGCATGGCCAATCCACCTAACCTGCACATCTTTGGACACTAAGGGGCAATTTAGCATGGCCAATCCACCTAACCTGCACATCTTTGGACACTAAGGGGCAATTTAGCACAGCCAATCCACCTAACCTACACATCGTTGGACACTAAGGGGCAATTTAGCACGGCCAATCCACCTAACCTACACATCGTTGGACACTAAGGGGCAATTTAGCACGGCCAATCCACCTAACCCATACACTTTGGACTGTGGGAGGAAACCGGAGCACCCGGAGGAAACCCACGCAGACATGGGGAGAATGTGCAGACTCCACACAGACAGTGACCCAAGGCTGGAATTGAACCCGGGTCCCTGGCGCTGTGAGGCCGCAGTGCTAACCACTTGAAAACAGGGAACCATAAATGAGTGAAAATAAAATTGTGTTTCTCCGAGAGAGCATTTTGCATATCTTCCAGCTGACGTAACCATGGTTTTAGAAATATATTTAAATATATCATGATTTTATCTATTTCCTGTCTGCAGAATCTTACTTCCTGCTTCATGTCTCTGTCACAATTTCTTGTCAACTTTATTACCATTATCATTGCCTGTTTCCATGAGTTGACTTTCCACAGTTCTGAGTGTGGAACGTTAATACCAAGGGTGGCATTTTCCAGTCCTGCCAGGGGGGAATTTTACAGTGGTGGATCTTCCAATCCTGCCGATGCGTACGGCATTTTGCGTGACCCACCCCTCCTGCTGTTAGGGAACCCACCACGGGTTGAGGGGGGAGAGGGGGGAGTGTTGCCTTCAGCAGGACTGGAAAATCCTGCCAGCGGAAAGGGCTGGAAAATCCCACCCTCAAGAGTGCTGCTCTTTTTACCTCCATCACTGAAGGTCTTTCGCCTCCCTGAGTCTATTTGTCTGTAAATATTAGAGCGGGAATCTTACCACCATTCACGCCGGCGGGGAGTTTCCCATCCTGCCGCAGTGAACGGAGATTTGGCTAGCCGCCAAATTCTCGCTGCGGCGAGAGCGTAGTGTGAACGGCCGATAAGATCATGTCCTACATCTCAAAAACTACTGGACAGATTTTGATGAAACCTTGTACACAGATGGAGTTTGGTCCAAGGGAGAAATGATTCGTTTTTGGCCAAAATACAAATCTGGAACCTTGAGTTTTTGGTAGGATCTGTCCTTTCGCATTGGGAGATAGGGTGAGTTGACCTTTTTTTTAGAATGTTGTGGATTGTTCTAGAATGTTATTACGGTTGAATTTGTCAGAGCTGCCAAAATGTGAGCAGAGTTTTCACAGCAGGTTGTTGGATGTGAATTGGCCTGAAGATACTAGGATACTGGGATTTTCTGGCCACACTAGCCCCAAGAACAGACAATCTCGCCCGAGGTCAGCAGACCTTTGCATCGTCCGTTCCCCCCAACCCGCTACGATTCCCATGGCGGGCGGGATGGGAAAATTCCACCCGAAACATAATGTTGCCCAATTTGCAGATGTGAGCTGTGAGGAGGATGTAGAGATGCTTCAGTGTGATCTGGACAAGTTGAGTAAGCGGACAGATGATTAGCTGCAGCAGCATAATGTGGATAAGTGTGAGGTTAGGAAGGTAGGTCATTATTTGAATGACATTAGATTGGGAAAAGGTGCCTTCGTACATCAGTCACTGAAGGTAAGCATGCAGGTGCAGCAGGGGGTAAAGAAGGCAAATCATACAGTGCAGAAGGAGGCCATTCAGCCCATTGAGTCCACATCGACCACAATCCCACTCAAGCCCTATCCCCATAACCCCATGCATTTACCCTAGCTAGTCCCCCTGACACTAAGGGGCAATTTAGCATGGTAAGAAGTTTAACAACACCAGGTTAAAGTCCAACAGGTTTATTTGGTAGCAAAAGCCACACAAGCTTTCGGAGCTCCAAGCCCCTTCTTCAGGTGAGCGGGAATTCTGTTCACAAACAGAGCATATAAAGACACAAACTCAATTTACATGAATAATGGTTGGAATGCGAATACTTACAACTAATCAAGTCTTTAAGAAACAAAACAACGTGAGCAACTTAGCATGGCCAATGCCCCTAACCCACACATCATTCGAACTGTGGGAGGAAACTGGTGCACCCAGAGGAAACCCAAGCAGATATGGGGAGAACGTGCAAACTCCACACAGACAGTGACCCAAGCCGGGAATCGAACCCGGGTCCCTGGCGCTGTGAGGCAGCAGTGCTAACCACTGTGCCACCGTGCCGCCCTAACATTTACCTGTTAGAATGGCATGTTAGTCTTCTTAGTGAGAAGATTCAGGTATAGAGGCAGGGATGTCTTGCTGCAATTATACAGGGCCTTGGTGAGGCCACACCTGGAATACTGTGTGCAGGTTTGGTCTCCTTACCTGCGGAAGGAAGGTAGAGGCAGCGACCCTAAACTCTTTTTCACAGGTATCTGGATCTGCAGCCTAAATGCTGTAAGCTACAGGGCTGTGGACCCGGTGCAGGAAGGTGGGATTAGAAAGGGCATCTGGGTGTTCATGTCCTGGCATGGAAAAGATGGGACGAATGGCCGCATTCTGTGTTGTAACCTTCCTCGAATTCTCCGTCAAGGGAAACAATTTCATTCTGTCCACTCTATCTCCGCCCCTCATAATTTTGTACACCTCTATCGTCACCCCTCAGCCTTCTTTGTTCCAAGGAAAATAACCCCAACCTATCCAATCTCTCCTCCAGCCTTGACAACATTCTTGTAAACCTCCTCTGCACTCTCTCCAGAGCCATTACGTCCTTCCTGTAATATGGTGACCAGAACTGCCCACACTACTCCAGTTGTGGCCTCACCGATGTTTTATACAATTCCAACATTATATCCTTACTTTTATATTCTATATCTCTGCCAATAAAGGAGCGCATTCCAACCTTTACAACCTTGTCTACTTGAACTGCTGCCTTTGGGGACCTGTGTACTTGTACGCTAAGGTCTGGGATGTTCTTGCTATAAGTTGAGTGCAGCGAAGGTTTACCAGATTGAGTCCTTGGATGGCAGGACTGAAGAAACTCGGTTAGGATTATCTTCACTGGAGTTCAGAAGAGTGAGAGGGGATCTCATAGATATTTATAAAATTCTAACAGGGTTAGACAGGGTAGATTCAGAAAGAATGTTCCCAATGGTGGGGGGGGGGGGGGGGGGGGGGGTGAGTCCAGAACTAGGGGTCATAGTTTGAGGATAAGGGGTAAACCTTTTAGAATTGAGGTGAGGAGAAATTTCTTCACCCAAAGAATGGTGAATGTGTGGAATTCACTCCCACGGGAAGTAGTTGAAGCCAAAACGTTGTGTGATTTGCAACAAGAAATTAGATATAGCTCATAGGATCATAGAATCCCTACAGTGCAGAAAGAGGCCATTCGGCCCATCAAGTCTGCACCGACCACAATCCCACCCAGGCCCTATCCCCGTAACCCCACATATTTGCCCCGTGAATCCCTCTAACTGAAGCATCCCGGGACACTAAGGGGCAATTTAGCCGGCCAATGCACCTAACCTGCACATCTTTGGAGTGTGGGAGGAAACCGGCGCACCCGGAGGAAACCCACGGGGCGAACATGCAAACTCCACGTAGCTCCTGGGATGAAAGTGATCAAAGGATATGGGGGGGGGAAGGGGGGATCAGGCTATTGAGCTGGATGATCAGCTATGATCATAATGAATGGCGGGGCAGGCACGCAGGGCCGAATGGCCTCCTCCTGTTCTGAGTTTCAATGTTCCTTCAACGCTTCCTCAGTAAGAGAGGAAGCTCTTAATAAAAAGATTTTATTTTTAGCTTTGTAGTTACATAACATTAACCAGACAGGGAAAAACCTTAAGGAAGAATTGTGCAATTATAATAACATTGAGTTAACACGGCCTGGAGGAGGTATGTCCTCAGCTGAGTGCGATAGAACCATGGAAAAGTAGGCCATTTGGCCCATCTTGTCTATGCCGGCCTGAGGTCACCCAGGTGCCCTTTCTAACCCCATTTTGGAATCACAGAGTCCCTACAGTGCAGAAGGAGGCCATTCAGCCCATCGGGGCTGCACCAACAACAATCCCACCCAGGCCCTTTCCCCATAACCGCACGGATTTACCCCCGACACCAAGGGTCAAATTAACATGGCCAATCCACCTAACCTGCACCTCCTTGAAACCAGAGCCCCACCCGGAGGAAACCCACGCAGACACTGGCATAACTATAGGGTTCGTGGTGGGAGATACAGGAAGGATATCAGAGGTAGGTTCTTTACGCAGAGAGTGGTTGGGGTGTGGAATGGACTGCCTGCAGTGATAGTGGAGTCAGACACTTTAGGAACATTTAAGCAGTTATTGGATAGGCACATGGAGCACACCAGGATGATAGGGAGTGGGATAGCTTGATCTTGGTTTCAGATAAAGCTCGGCACAACATCGTGGGCCGAAGGGCCTGTTCTGTGCTGTACTGTTCTATGTTCTATGACACGGGGAGAACGTGCAAACTCCACACAGTCATCCAAGGCCGGAATTGAACCCAGGTCCCCGGCATTGTGAGGCAGCAGTGCTAACCACTGTGCCACCGTGCCGCCCCACCTTCCTGCACCCGGTCCGTAGCCCTGTAGCTTACAGCAATTAAGGTGCAGATCCAGGTACTTTTTAAGAGTTTAGGGTCTCTGCCTCCAGCACCAACTCGGGCAGCGAATTCCAGACACCCACCACCCTCTGCGTAAAAAAATTGATCTTCATGTCCCCCCCTACACCTACTGCCACTTATCCTGAACCTGTGAACCCTGGTTCTAGAATTCTCCGTCAAGGGAAACAATTTTATTCTGTCCACTCTATCTCCGCCCCTCATAATTTTGTCCACCTCGATCAAGTCACTCCTCAACCTTCTTTGTTCCAAGGAAAATAACCCCAACCTTTCCAATCTCTCCTCATAGCTACTCTTTTCCAGCCCTGGCAAAGTTCTTGTAAACCTCCTCTGCACTCTCTCCAGAGCCATTACGTCCTTCCTGTAATATGGTGACCAGAACTGCCCACAATACTCCAGTTGTGGCCTCACCGATGTTTTATACAATTCCAACATTATATCCTTACTTTTAAATTCTATACCTCTGCCAATGAAGGAGAACATTCTATACGCCTTCTTTACAACCTTGTCTACTTGAACTGCTGCCTTTAGGGACCTGTGTACTTGTCGCCAAGATCTCTCACTTCATCTACCCACCTTGGTTTATTCCCATTTATTGTGTATTCCCCATAACTGTTTTTTTAAATTCAGTCATGGGGCATGGGCGTCGCTGGCTGGACCAGCATTATTGCCCATCCCTAGTTGCCCTTGGAGGGCAGTTGAGTCAACCACATTGCTGTGGATCTGGACTCACATGTAGGCCAGACCGGGTAAGGATGGCAGATTTCCTTCCCTAAAGGGACATTAGTGAACCCAGATGGGTTTTTCCCTCCAATCGACAATCGGAGATTCTTAATTCCAGATATTTTTTATTGAATTCAAATTTCACCAGCTGCCGTGGTGGGATTCGAACTCGGGTTCCCCAGAGCATTAGCTGAATTTCTGGATTAATAGTCTGGTGATAATACCACTCGACTATCACTTTTGACCTCCCTAAATGCATTACCTCACACTTCCCTGTGTTAAAATCCAGCTGCAACTTTACCGCTCACTCCACCAACCCATCGATGCCATTTTGGAGATTATAGCTATCCTCTACATTATTCACTACTCGGCCAATCTTTGTGTCGTCTGCAAATTTCCCTATCGTGCTCCCTGCATTCACGTCCAAATCATTAATATATGACACAAACAGCAAGGGTCCCAACTTCAGTGGTTTTTCTATTCATTTTTGGGATGTGGGCATTGCAAGCAAACCCAGCATTTATTCCCTTGGGAAGGTGATGGTGAGCTGCCTTCTTGAACTGCTGCAGTCCAGGTGACTCCAGTTCCACACCCCTGTTATTGAGTCTTAATTGCCCCTCTGAAATGGGCCTCGCAATTCAAGTTATAATTATAATGATGGGCAACAAATGCTGGCCTTGCACGGTGGCACAGTGGTTAGCACTGCTGCCCCACAGTGCCGGGGACCTGGGTTCGATTCCCGGCTTGGGCCACTGTCTGTGTGGAGTTTGCACGTTCTCCCCGTGTCTGTGTGGGTTTTCTCCGGGTGCTCCGGTTTCCTCCCACAGCCCAACGATGTGCGGGTTAGGTGGATTGGCCATGCTAAATTGCTCCTTAGTGTCAGGGGGACTAGCTAGGGTGAATATATGGGGTTACGGGAATAGAGCGTGGGTGGGATTGTGGTCGGTGCAGACTTAATGGGCTGAATGGCTTCCTTCTGCACTGTAAGGATTCTATGATTCTTTGATTCTATGTGCAGGTTAGGTGGATTGGCCATGTTAAATTGCCCCTTAGTGTCCAAAGATGTGTAGGTTAGGTGGATTGGCCATGCTAAATTGCCCTTTAGTGTCTGAAGATGTGCAGGTTAGGTGGATTGGCCATGCTAAATTTCCCCTTAGTGTCTGAAGATGTGCAGGTTAGGTGGATTGGCCATGCTAAATTTCCCCTTAGTGTCCAAAGATGTGCAGGTTAGGTGGATTGGCCATGCTAAATTGCCCCTTAGTGTCCAAAGATGTGTACGTTAGTTGGATTGGCCGTGCTAAATTGCCCCTTAGTGTCCAAAGATCTGCAGGTTAGATGGATTGGCCATGCGAAATTGCCCCTTAGTGTCCAAAGATGTGCAGGTTAGGGGGATTGGCCATGCTAAGTTGTCCCTTAGTGTCAGGGAGATGAGCAGGGTAAATGTGTGGGGTTATAGGAATAGGGCCTGGGTGGGATTGTGGTCAGTACAGACTCGATGGGCCGAATGGCCTCCTTCTGCACCGTGGGGATTCTGTGATTGCCCAGAGATGCCAACATCCCGTCAAGGGATAAAGAAATAATTCCCTGCTGATTGGTGGAAGGGAAGGGGGCATTGGGAAAATCTCAGATTGCATCAAACCATTTCAGTTACAGAGAGGAAACCGTTTGGATCAGTTTTGTTTCTAACTCGGTTCCTGAAATCATTTCAACTTCCCCTTTCCTTCAATCGATCTCCAGTACCGTAATTCTTTGACTAAATGCACGCATTTCAGTGGCTGTTTCAGGGTGGCTGACTCTGAGCTGTTCTACCAGGTGGGGCTTCCGGTGTCTCCCCTGTTGTCTGTTGACTGAAGTCTCTGAAATGGGCAGAGGGCAGGGTTGGAGAGAGGGAGGTTGGGGTGATGTGGTGAGGTGGGACAGGGGGGAGTGGGGGTTGAGGGCGGGGGAGGAAGCCAAATGCCAGATGTCAACTTCTGGAAGCCCTGGTCACAATGGCGCGTCCATTGAAATGGATAGATGGCACTTTGGGGGTTTACCCACTGACTGAGCGAGACGACTCCCATTGTCCACACGACACTGTGACATGACGGAGTGGCTTTGTAACACTGGGTTGGGCGCAGATGTCACACAAGTTGACTCACTTCCCTTGATTCCTGGCAGTCCCTCAGGGTCAGGGATGACTGGGTGGCACGATGGCACAGTGATTAGCACTGCTGCCTCACAGTGCCAGGGACCTGGGTTCAATTCCGGCCACGGGTGACTGTCTGTGTGGAGGTTGCACATTCTCCCCGTGTCTGCGTGGGTTTCCTTCGGGTGCTCCGGTTTCCTCCCACACTCCAAAGATGTGCGGGTTAGGTTGATTGGCCGTGCTAAATTGCTCCTTAGTGTCCAAAGATGTGCAGGTTAAGTGGTAGCCATGCTAAATTGACCCTAGTGTCAGGGGGATTAGCAGGGTAAATATGTAGGGTTGCAGGGATAGGGCAAGGTGGGATTGTGGCCGGTACAGACTCAATGGGCCGAATGGCCTCCTTCTGTACTGTAGGGATTCTATGATTCTATGACTTGCTTCCACTCCGGGGGATCGGGGGATCGGGGGGCGGGGGGGGGGGGGGGGGGGTGGGGGTCCCGCCACGCCACGGGAATCGGAGCGGGCGAGGGGTGGGCCATGGAAAGGTCCTTGGATCTCGGGCGGGATTTTCCAGTTTTGGGGCGAGCAAGGCCGGAAATTCCTGCCCATAGATTCCCTACAGTGCAGAAGGAGGCCATTCGGCCCGTCGGGCCTGCACTGGCAACAACCCCACCCAGACCGTATCCCCATAACCCCACATATTTACCCTGCTAATCCCCCCTGGCACTCATCAATTTAATAAGAAGTCTCACAACACCAGGTTAAAGTCCAACAGGTTTATTTGGTAGCAAATACCATAAGCTTTCGGAGCGCTGCTCCTTCGTCAGATGGATTTCCACTCCCGTGACCCCCTCCCACCTTCCCGCTACTGGGTTCCTCAATCAGACACTGGTGGCCCCTCAGGGAATCCAGAAGCAAATACGCTCTTTCTCCCTCAGAAGGAAATAAAAAAAACACATTTCATTTATATAGCACCTTCAGGGTGTTTCGAAGCTGCTCACAGCCAATGAAATAATTTCCAAGTGCAGCCATTCTTGTAATGCAGCGGACATGGTGGCCATTTTGTGCATAGCAAGATCCCACAGGCAGCACCGACATAAATGATCTTTTCACCTGTCTTTTTCAGATGTCATTGAAGGGTGTATGTGGGCCAAAGATGCTCGCGTGGATAGACAAGCCTGTATGGTTTGCCTCAGTTAAAATGCTTCATTCTGAGGTATTTCTGCCCAATGTAACTCATCATGTTCTGCTTTAAAGCTAACTTAAGCTCATTTGGCCACAGTTTAAAACTCAGCTGGGAATTCTGGGTCCAGTCTAGAAAATTGCCTTCCTTATTTGAAACTGCAATGTTAACAGAAGTGGTTCTTTTCATAAGCAAGCTCTCATGGCCACAGCTGCAAATTGTTTTGTGAACGTTACAGATATTGTTCCGACTGTTTGTACCTGTTAACTTCATATCACAGATAAGAATCCACATATATCGGAGTTAGTTATATGTTTTGTTAGGTCAGTTGTGTTGAATCCTGTGCAAGCTTTTGGATCAAGTCTGTATTGGCTCTCTCTCTTTGGGTAGCACGGTGGCACAGTGGGTTAGCACTGCTGCCTCACAGCTCCAGGGACCAGGGTTCGATCCCTGGCTTGGGTCCCTGTCTGTGCGGAGTCTGCACGCTCTCCCCGTGTCTGCGTGGGTTTCCTCCGGGTGCTCCGGTTTCCTCCCACAGTCCGAAGGACGTGCTGGTTAGGTGCATTGGCCATGCTAAATTCTCCCTCAGTGTACCCGAACAGGCGCCGGAGTGTGGCGATTAAAAAGTAAAGTTTATTTATTAGTCACAAGTAGGCTTATATTAACACTGCAATCAAGTTACTGTGAAAATCCCCTAGTCGCCATACTCCGGCACCTATTCGGGTACACTGAGAGAGTGTAGATCTTTGGACACTTAAGGGGCAATTTAGCATGGCCAATGCACCCTAACCAGCGTGCCTTTCGGACTGTGAGGGAAAACAGAGCACCCGGAGGAAACCCACGCAGACACGGGAAGAACGTGCAGACTCCACACAGACAGTGACCCAAGCCGGGAATCAAACCCGGGTCCCTGGCACTGTGACACAGCAGTGCTAACCACTTTGCCACCTGCTCAAGCGCTTGGAGTGAGGTTTGAAACCACAATCTTTCAACTCAGAGGTGAGAAAGCTATCACTGAGTCACGGCTGAATCATATTTTAAAATGTAGTTCACACGGCATTACAGAGGAAAGGAATGATTTGCATTTGCGTACCGCTGTTGCGTACAAACATCCGAATTAGGAACAGGAGGAGGCCACTCGGCCCCTCGAGCCTGCTCTGCCATTCAATAAGATCATGGCTGATCTGATTGTAAGCTCAATCCCACATTCCTGCCAACCCCTCGATAACCTTTCACCCCCCCCTTGTTAATCAAGAATCTACTTCGCTTTGCCTTAAAAATATTCAAAGACTCTGCCTCCACTGCCTTTAGAGGAAGAGAGTTCCAGAGACTCACCATCCTCTGAGAGAACAAAAATTCTCCTCATAGGAACATAAGAACTAGGAGCAGGAGTAGGCCATCTGGCCCCTCGAGCCTGCTCCGCCATTCAATAAGATCATGGCTGATCTTTTTGTGGACTCAGCTCCACTTACCCGCCCGCTCACCATAACCCTTAATTCCTTTACTGTTCAAAACTTTATCTATCTTTGCCTTAAAAACATTCAACGAGGCAGCCTCAACTGCTTCACTGGGCAGGGAATTCCACAGATTCACAACCCTTTGTGTGAAGAAGTTCCTCCTCAACCCAGTCCTAAATCTGCTTCCCCTTATTTTGAAGCCATGCCCCCTAGTTCTAGTTTCACCCGCCAGTGGAAACAACTTCCCTGCTTCTATCTTATCTATTCCCTTCATAATTTTATATGTTTCTATAAGATCTCCCCTCATTCTTCCAAATTCCAATGAGTATAGCCTCAATCTCTCCTCACAAGCCAACCCTCCCAACTCCAGAATCAACCTAGTGAATCTCCTCTGCACCCCCTCCAGTGCCAGTATATCCTTTCTCAAGTAAGGACCCCTTATTTTTAAACAGTAACCCCTAGTCCTAGATTCTCCGACTGTGTACAGTTCTGGTCACCCTATCATAGAAAAGATATTATTAAACTAGAAAGAGTTCAGAAAAGAGTTACTAGGATGCTACCGGGACATGATGGTTTGAGTTATAAGGAGAGGCTGGATAGACTGGGACTTTTTTCTCTGGAGCATAGGAGGCTTAGGGGTGATCTTATAGAGGTCTATAAAATAATAAGAGGCATAGATCAGCTAGATAGTCAATATCTTTTCCCAAAGGTAGGGGAGTCTAAAACTAGAAGGTATAGGTTTAAGGTGAGAGAGGAGAGATACAAAAGAGTCCAGAGGGGCAATTTTTTCACACAGAGGGTGGTGAGTGTCTGGAACGAGCTGCCAGAGGCAGTAGTAGAGGCGGGTACAATTTGGTCTTTTAAAAAGCGTTTAGACAGTTACATGGGTAAGATGGGTATTGAGGGATATGGGTCAAAGGCGGGCAATTGGGACTAGCTTAGGGGTTAAAAAGAGGGTCGGCATGGACAAGTTGGGCTGAAGGGTCTGTTTCCATGCTGTAAACCTCTATGATTCTATGACTCTATAAGAGGAAACATCCTTTCCACACCCACCCTGTCAATACCCCTCGGGATCTTAAAGATTTTGATCAAGTCGCCTCTTACTCGTCTAAACTCCAGCAGATACAAACCTAACCTCTTCAACCTTTCTTGATTTGATTCATTATTGTCACGTATTGGAATACAGTGAAAAGTATTGTTTCTTATGCGCTATGCAGACAAAACATACTTTTCATAGAGTACATGGGTGGGGGGGTGGAAGGAAAGAAGAGGGTGCAGGATGTAGTGTTACAGTCATAGCTAGGGTATGGAGAAAGATCAGCTTAATATATGGTAGGTCCATTCAAAAAAGTCTGACAGCAGCAGGGAAGAAGCTGTTCTTGAGTCGGTTGGTACGTGACCTCAGACTTTTGTATCTTTTTCCCGAGGGAAGAAGGTGAAAGAGAGAATGTCCAGAGTGCGTGGTGTCCTTGATTACGCTGGCTGCTTTTCCCGAGGCAGCAGGAAGTATAGATGGAGTCGATGGATGGGAAGCTGGTTTGCGTGATGGACTGGGCTTTGTTCACGACCCTTTGTCGTTTCTTGCGGTCTGGGGCAGAGCAGGAGCCATACCAAGCTGAGATACATTTGGAAAGGATGCTTTCCATGGTTACCTCGTAAGACAACTCACTTGTTCCTAGTATAAGTCTAGCAAACCTTCTGCGAACTGCTTCTAATACGTTTACATCCTTCCTTAAATAAGGAGTTAAATACTGTAGCTGTACTTAATTATTTTATACTGTAGCCATGTTCCAAGTAGTGACCTTTACCCCCTTGACGGACAAGGGCAGCAGACGTATGGGAATCACCCGCAAGTTCCTCTCCAAACCGCACACCATCCTGACTTATTTATTTACTTTTTAGTGTCACATGTAGGCTTACATTAACACTGCAATGAAGTCACTGTGAAAATCCCCTGGTCGCCACACTCCGGCCCCTGTTTGGGTACACTGGGGGAGAATTTAGCACGGCCAACGCACCCCAACCAGCATGCCTTTCGAAAATATATCAGTCATTCCTTCACTGTCGTTGGGTCAAACTCCATCCCTAACAGCACTGTGGGTCCGCCTACACCTCGGGGAATAATTGGTTAAATTGGGTTTCCCCCATTGTTTGATGGTACAATGATAGGTGTGGGCGTAAGGATCTTAGATGAGAAATAAAGATTACCAAGAGTTTAAGATGCAATGGAGAATCTGTACCTGGAAGGTTCCGTTTAATCTTTTGTTCACCATTATAATCTTCCCGTTGCTTCATCTGTTTATAATAAAGAACAAAGAACAAAGAAAATTACAGTGCAGGAACAGGGCGGCACGGTGGCACAGTGGTTAGCACTGCTGCCTCACAGCGCCAGGGACCCGGGTTCGATTCCCGGCTTGATTCAGTCTCTGTCTGGAGTTTGTACGTTCTCCCCGTGTCTGCGTGGGTTTCCTCCGGGTGCTCCGGTTTCCTCCCACAGTCCAAAGATGTGCGGGTTAGGTTGATTGGCCATGATAAAATTGCCCCTTAGTGTCGGGGGGTGGGAAGGATTATGGGGATAGGGCCTGGGTGGGATTGTGGTCAGTGCAGACTCGATGGGCTGAATGGCCTCCTTCTGCACTGTAGGGATCCTATGGAAATTATACAGAACAGGCCCTTCGGCCCTCCATGTATTTGTCAAGACAGCCCTTAAAAGTCACAATCATATCTGCTTCCACTACCTCCATCTGACGAAGGAGCAGCGCTCCGAAAGCTTATGGTATTTGCTACCAAATAAACCTGTTGGACTTTAACCTGGTGTTGTGAGACTTCTTACTGTGTCCACTACCTCCCCCAGCAGTGAGTTCCAGGAACCCATCACCACCCTTTGTGTAAAATAAATTGCCTCGTGCATCTCCTTTAAACCTTGCCCCTCGCACCTTAAACCTATGCCCCCTAGTAATTGACTCTTCCACCCTCGGAAAAAGTTTCTGACTATCCACTCTGTCTATGCCCCTGATAATCTTGTAGACTTCCACCAGGCAGTGAAAAGGACTAATTTAACCCCGAGTGGTAAAACACTGAGGCCAGAATTTTCAGGATGGAGTGCACTCGATGGATATCATCGGGAGAGACAGCGGGGAACACAACCCCCGCCGTCCGACAAGCCCACCTCCATTTCACACTCAATGGAGCGTCGATTGGCAGAAGGTGGGAGTTCTTGGATGGAAGCCCCTCCTTGGAGATCTGTCGGCCAGTCAGATTCAGGCCTTCCAGGCACAGCGCTACAGTGGCCGGTAGAGGTACTGCAATGCGGGGCCTGAGTCTAAGTGCTGGGATCGCAGTTCATCGAATCATAGAATCGCTACAGAGCGGAAGGAGGACATTCGGCCCATTGAGTCTGTGCCAACTCTCTGATAGAGCATCTTACCTAGACCCTATCCCTGTAACACCTCTTTTTTACCCTGTTAATGCCCCTAATTTACACATCTTTGGATACTAAGGGGCAATTTAGCATGGCCAATCAACCTAACCTGCACATCTTTGGACATTAAGGGGCAATTTAGCATGGCCAATCCACCTAACCTGCACATCTTTGGACACTAAGGGGCAATTTAGCGTGGCCAATCCACCTAACCCACACATCTTTGGACACTAAGGGGCAATTTAGCGTGGCCAATCCACCTAACCTTCAGTGTCCAAAGATGTGCAGGTTAGGTGGATTGACCATGGTGAATGTGTGGGGTTACGGGGATAGGGCAGGGGAAAGTGCCTGGGTAAGATACTCTGTCGGAGAGTTGGCGCAGGCTCGATGGGCCAAATGGCCTCTTCTACACTGTAGGAATTCTATGATTCTCTGCTGTGGATACTTCGAACTATTTCATCTTTCGACTGGGCGCTCTACAGCCTCCCAGACTCAACACTGAATTCAACAAATTCCGATCCAGTTTTAGTTACTCGGAACAGCTGTTCCTTACCGGCCTTAATGAAATCTGTGTTAATCTTGTAGACCTCGATCAAATCTCCCCACGATCCGCTTTGCTGCCAGGGGAGGCGCTGGCATAGTGGGATTGTCACTGGGTTAGAAATCCAGGGACCCATCATTCTCTGGGGAAGATGGGTTCAAATCCCACCAACAGCAGATGATGAAATTTGAATTCCCTAAAAAGAGAACCGAGAATTGAAAACCTAATCGCGACCAGGAACCCATCTGGTTCACTATTTGACTTGATTTATTATTGTCACTTGTATTGGGATGCAGTGAAAAGTATTGTTTCTTGCACGCTATACAGACAAAGCATACCGTTCATAGAGAAGGAAATGAGAGAGTGCAGAATCTAGTGTCACTGTCATAGCTAGGGTGTAGAGAAAGATCAACTTAATGCGAGGTAGGTCCATTCAAAAGTCTGACGGCAGCAGGGAAGAAGCTGTTCTTGAGTCGGTTGGTACGTGACCTCAGACTTTTGTATCTTTTTCCCGACGGAAGAAGGTGGAAGAGAGAATGTCTGGGATGCGTGGGGTCCTTGATTATGCTGGTTGCTTTTCCCGAGGCAGCGGGAAGTGTAGATGGAGTCAATGGATGGGAGGCTGGTTTACGTGATGGATTGGGATACGTTCACGTAGCCATACCTTATTGTAAGGGTCCTTTAAGATCATCTATATTCTTGCTTGGTCGGCATGTGAGTCTTAAATGACCATCTCACTCAGTTCAAATGCAAATTATGGGCATCCGCATTCTGTAAATAATTTGAACTTTGTTTTAAAAAGAAAGGAGAACTTCTCCAGCCCAATGTTCTAGCACGTCTGGTAAATCCGCTCTGCACTTTGAATTAAATTCAGCCCAGGCATCTTTAACACATCCGTGGTTCTCTTTTCTGTTTGCACAGTTCCCTCTTCAGCCGCTGACGCTATGGCAATCTGTATTTAGCTCAATTCAGAGGTTTATGGTAATCGTTGAGAAATAGGCCTGAACTTTAACAGCCTCGAGAGGAAGTGGATATGAACAGAGTGTTTGAGGACCAGTGCAAGTCAAACCTTGCAACACATGAAGGGGACATTCTCTCTCTCTCTATCTCTCAGGGACGGTGTCACACTGGGAGTTCTTGTCCAGTCACCATTGCTGTCCGATTATCGCACATTGGCACGGAACTGCAAACTGAACAACTTTGCAAAGAATGGAGGGTGGCCAAGAGAGTAAGTAAAGTTTTTATTGTCGCTGACCTGCTGCTTCTGTTGTTGGTCGGGCCAGGTGAGGTGTTCTGCCCCCTCGGGCTGTGACCGAGACAGAAAGACCCCAAGCCCAAAGTGAGGCCACACCTGGAGTGCTATGTACAGTTTTGGTCTCCTTACTTGAGAAAGGATATACTGGCACTGGAGGGGGTGCAGAGGAGATTCACTAGATCGATTCCAGAGTTGAGAGCGTTGGCTTATGAGGAGACTGGGGCTACACTCATTGAAATTCAGACGAATGAGGGGAGATCTTAAAAAGATTATGAAGGGAATAGATAAGATAGAAGCAGGGAGGTTGTTTCCACTGACAGGTGGAACTAGAACTAGGGGGCATAGCCTCAAAATAAGGAGAAGCAGATTTAGGACTGAGTTGAGAAGGAATTCTTCACACAAAGGGTTGTGAATGTGTGGAATTCCCTGCCCAGTGAAGCAGTTGAGGCTACCTCATTGAATGTTTTTAAGGCAAGGATAGATAAATTTTTGAACAGTGAAGGAATTGAGGGTTATGGTGAGCGGGCGGGTAAGTGGAACTGAGTCCACGAAAAGATCAGCCATGATCCTATTGAATAGCGGAGCAGGCTCGAGGGGCCAGGTGGCCTACTCCTGCTCCTAGTTCTTAGGTTCTTATGTTCAACACCCAGGGTTTACACCCCCCCTCAAATAGCAGGCACAGCTGACCTCAGCAGGGGGGGTTTGGTTGCGGGGAATGTCAGGTGGGAAATAGGCACACCGGAATTCTACCGCCCCGCTCGCCACGGGAATCGGAGTGGGTGAGGAGCGGACAATGGGAAGGCCCGTTGACCTCAGGCAGGATTTTCCAGTCTCAGGTCGAGCTGGACTGTAAAATCCTGCCTGGTGAGTCCCAGGAGCGATGCACCATGTAGTTGCACTGCCGTCTGAGACTGCAGCTAAAGAATCATGGAATAGAATCCCTGCAGTACAGAATGAGGCCATTCAGCCCATCAAACCTGTACCAACCACAATCCCACCCAGGCCTTATCTCCGTAACCCCACATATTTATCCTGCTCATCCCCCTGACACTAAGGGACAATTTAGCACGGCCAATCCACCTAACCCGCACATCTTTGGACTGTGGGAGGAAACCGGAGCACCCGGAGGATACCCACGCAGACACGGGGAGAACGTGCAGACTCCACACAGACAGTGACCCGGGGCTGGGATTCGAACCCGGGTCCCTGGCGCTGTGAGGCAGCAGCGCTAACAAATGTGCGTGGAAAGAGTTGGGGGTCCAATGTACATCAGGGGAGCAGGCAGAGCCCAGGGGGCCAGCTGTGTGCCCGGTTTTGAATGCGGAGGGTACTGCCCCTGAGGTGTAGGTTTGATTTGATTTTGATTTGATTTGATTTATTATTGTCACATGTATTAACATACAGTGAAAAGTATTGTTTCTTGTGCACGATACAGACAAAGCATACCATTCATAGAGAAGGAAATCATAGAAATCATAGAAACCCTACAGTGCAGAAGGAGGCCATTCGGCCCATCGGGTCTGCACCGACCACAATCCCACCCAGGCCCTACCCCCACATATTTTACCCGCTAATCCCTCTAACCTACGCATCCCAGGACTCTAAGGGGCAATTTTTAACCTGGCCAATCAACCTAACCCGCACATCTTTGGACTGTGGGAGGAAACCGGAGCACCCGGAGAAAACCCACGCAGACACGAGGAGAATGTGCAAACTCCACACAGACAGTGACCCGAGCCGGGAATCGAACCTGGGGCCCTGGAGCTGTGAAGCAGCAGTGCTAACCACTGTGCTACCGTGCCGCCCTGAGTGAGTCAGATATGAGGGAGTGTAGAATGTAGTGTTACAGTCATAGCTAGGGGTGCAGAGAAAGATCAACTTAATGTGAGGTAGGTCCATTCAAAAGTCTGACAGCAGCAGGGAAGAAGCTGTTCTTGAGTCGGTTGGTACGTGACCTCAGACTTTTGTATCTTTTTCCCGAAGGAAGAAGTTGGAAGAGAGAATGTTCGCGGTGCGTGGGGTCCTTAATTATGTTGGCTGCTTTGCCGAGGGAAGTGTAGACAGAGTCAATGGATGGGAGGCTGGTTTGCGTGATGGATTGGGCTACATTAACGACCCTTTGTAGTTCCTTGCGGTCTTGGGCAGAGCCGGAGCCATACCAAGCCGTGATATATTTGGAAAGGATGCTTTCTATGGTGCATCTGTAAAGGTTGGTGAGAGTCATAGCGGAAATGCCAAATTTCCTTAGTCTTCTGAGAAAGTAGAGGCGTTGGTGGGGCTTTTTTAACTATAGTGTCAGCATGTGGGGGATCAGGACAGGTTGTTGGTGATCTGGACACCTAAAAACTTGAAACTCTCGATCCTTTCTACTTCGTCTCCGTTGATGTAGGCAGGGGCATGTTCTCCTTTACGCTTCCTGAAGTCGATGACAATCTCCTTCGTTTTGTTGACATTGGAGGGAGAGATTATTGTTGCCGCACCAGTTCACCAGATTCTCTATCTCATTCCTGTACTTTGTCTCATTACTGTTTGAGATCCAATCCACTACAGTGGTGTCGTCAGCAAACTTGAAAATCGAATTGGAGGGGAATTTGGCCACACAGTCATAGGTGTATAAGGAGTATAGTGGGGGGCTGAGAACACAGCCTTGTGGGGCACCGGTGTTGAGGATGATCGGGGAGGAGGTGTTGTTGCCTATCCTTACTGATTGTGGTCTGTGGGTTAGGAAGTTCAGGATCCAGTCGCAGAGGGAGGAGCCGAGGCCCAGGCCACAGAGTTTGGAGATGAGTTTTGTGGGAATAATAGTATTGAAGGCTGAGCTGTAATCAATAAATAGGAATCTGGTGTAGGCTTCCTTGTTATCTAGGCATTCCAGGGTTGAGTGCAGGGCCAGGGAAATGGCGTCTGCTGTGGACCTGTTGCGGCGGTAGGCAAACTGTAGTGGGTCCAGGCAGTCCGGGAGGCTGGAATTGATTCGTGCCATGACTAGCCTTTCGAAGCACTTCATAATGATGGATGTCAGAACCACCAGCCGATAGTCATTAAGGCACGCTGCTTGGTTTTTTTTAGGTACTGGAAAGATGGTCGTCTTCTTGAAGCAGATAGGGACCTCAGATTGTTGTAAAGAGAGGTTAAAGATATCTGTGAATTCCCCCGCCAGCTGATCCGGCTGTAGGTACACCCACAGTGCTGTTAGGGGGGGATTTTGACCCAGCGACAGCGAAGGAATGGTGATATATTTCCAAGTCGGGATGGTGAGTGGCTTGGAGGGAATTTGCAGGTGGTGGTGCTCCCATGTATCTGCTGCCCTTGTCCTTCTAGATGGAAGTGGTCATGGGTTTGGAAGGTGCTGTCTAAGGATCTTTGGTGAATTGCTGCAGTGCATCTTGTAGATGGTACACACTGCTGCTACTGAGCGTCGGTGGTGGAGGGAGTGGATGTTTGTAGATGTGGTGCCAATCAAGCGGGGCTGCTTTGTCCTGGATGGTGTCGAGCTTCTTGAGTGTCGTTGGAGCTGCGCCCATCCAGACAAGTGGGGAGTATTCCATCACACTCCTGACTTGTGCCTTGTAGATGGCGGACAGGCTTAGGGGAGTCAGGAGGTGAGTTACTCCTCGCAGGGTTTATAGTTGTTTGGTTGGATGCAAAACGCTCAGAATATCAGCAGACACAATAAAGATTTCTTGCATTGATACGGAACACATCAGAGCACCCAGAAACTGCTTGTAGCTAGCTTTGATATCACTTGAGGAAAGGCAGCAGCTATTTTGAATGCAGCACTGTCCTCCAAACAAGATTCAGATCAATTGGGATTTAATCAGCTTTGGGCAGATCTGATTGATACATTACAGTGGACACATGGGGATGGTAGGTTATCAGTTCAGATAGGACCTTAACTTAACATCAATCTGCACCTCTGACAGTGCGGCGCTCCCCCGGTGTGGCACTTCCTCAGTGAGGCAGTCCCCCAGTGCAGCCCTCCCTCAGCGCGGCGCTCCCTCAGTGGGGTACCCTCTCAGTGCAGTGCTCCCTCAATGCAGCGCTCCCTCAGTATGGCGTTACCTCAGTATAGCGTTATCTCAGTGCGGCACTCACTCAGTGCGGTGCTCCCTCAATGCAGCGCTCCCTCAGTGCGGCGCTCCCTCAGTATGACGTTACCTCAGTGCGGCACTCCCTCAGTGCGGCGCTCCCTCAGTATGACGTTACCTCAGTGCGGCACTCCCTCAGTGCGGCGCTCCCTCAGTATGACGTTACCTCAGTGCGGCACTCCCTCAGTGCGGCACTCACTCAGTGCGGTGCTCCCTCAATGCAGCGCTCCCTCAGTGCGGCGCTCCCTCAGTATGACGTTACCTCAGTGCGGCACTCACTCAGTGCAGCGCTCCCTTAGTGCAGCACTCCCTCTGTGCGGCAGTTGAGAGTCAACCACACTGGCTCTGGAGTCACATGTAGGCCAGACCAGGGTAAGGACGGCAGATTTCCTTCCCTAGAGGGACATTAGTGAACCAGATGGGTTTTTCTGACAATCGGCAATAGTTTCATGGTCATCAGTAGATTATTAATTCCAAATTTTTTTTATTGAATTCAAATTCCACCATCTGCCGTGGTGGGATTCGAACCCGTGTCCCCAGAACATTAGCTGAGTTTCTGGATTAATAGTTTAGCGATGATACCACTAGGTCATCGCCTCCCCGTGGGTTTATCGATGACCGTCAGCTCCTTATCTCGCTTCCGGGTGTCCTTACTGCGGAGGTTTGGGATGCCCAAGAGGTCATGACCCAGTGGCCAACTCCTTCATCCAGCCAATGGATGTGTCTGAGCCAGAGCAGATGTCGTTGTCTTGGTGACGTACGATAAAATTAGCCCGTGTCAATCCAAAACACTTCAATCTCACCTCGAGTGCAAAAGTATTTTGTAACGGGTCTATTCACGATGCTCTGTCGTTTCTCGGAGAGTTGCTGTTACTCTAGCATCAAAATAAAAATAGACGGTACAAAATAAACTTACCCCAAGTCACCTCATGCAGGAAGCTAACACATTCTGAATAGTTGGCTTGAGGGAGTTTTTTAGTTTAGTTTATTTATTAGTGTCACAAGTAGGCTTACATTAACACTGCAGTGAAGTTACTGTAAAAATCCCCTAGTCGCCACAATCCGGCGCCTGTTCGGGTACACTGAGGGAGAATTTAGCATGGCTAATGCACCTATAACCAACATGTCTTTCGGACTGTGGGAGGAAACCGGAGCACCCGGAGGAAACCCACGCAGACATGGGGAGAACGTGTAGACTCCGCACAGACAGTGACCCAAGTCAGGAATCGAACCTGGGTCCCTGGTGCTGTGAGGCCGCAGTGCTAACCACTGTGCCACCGTGCCGTTTAAAAGGGGGGGGCAAGGGGACTCTCACACAAATTAAGCTGTGGACAGTTTGTGGATAGACAGGGACCAGAGGAGTGGGGAGATTGGAAGAGCGAGAATTACATTTAGTAGCAGGTTGATCTCAGGCTCTTGGAGACGGAGGCAGAGGTAGGCCAATTGGCTCACCAATTCAAGACTTCCTATTGGTCACCCAATTCTTAAATCATTTTAGTTTTTGCTTCCTGAGGTCGCGTACCAACCGACTCGAGAACAGCTTCTTCCCTGCTGCTGTCAGACTTTTGAGTGGACTTTGGTGCATTGGCCATGCTAAATTCTCCCTCAGTCTACCCGAACAGGAGTGTGGCGACTAGGGGATTTTCACAGTAACTTCATTGCAGTGTTAACGTAAGCCGACTTGGGCAATAATTGGCCGGGTTGGATTTGTTTTGCTTTTTGTGTACAGGGTTTAGCTGGGCGAGTTTCCTCATTGCTGGTTAGGTGCCAGTGTTGTGTCTGTCCTGGAACAGCTTGGCTTGGGGCACGGCTAGTTCTGGAGCACAAATCTTCCATTGCTGGAATATTGTCAGGGCCCATATCCTTTTCTTGCCTTTAATCACTCACCCCATCTCCTGCTGTCATTAAGTAGCAATGACAGCCCATTCTCCATTTAGATTCCAGTGTTCAGGGAATTCTCCTTTCTAGTCACCTCCTTTCAAATCTGAGATACCTTATTGTCCGCATTTCAGGCCCTGAGCTTAGCCCTCCGATGTCAGTCATGTGACCCTAAAGTCTCTTGTTTGGCTCTCTTTCATAGCATCCCTACAGTGCAGAAGGAGGCCATTCGGCCCATCGAGTCTGCACCGACCACAATCCCAACCAGGCCCTATCTCCATAACCCCATGCATTTACCCTAGCTAGCCCCCTGACACTAAGGGGCAATTTAGCATGGCCAATCCACCTAACCCGCACATCTTTGGACTGTGGGAGGAAACCGGAGCACCCGGAGGAAACCCACGCAGACACGGGGAGAATGTGCAAACTCCACACAGACAGTGATCTGAGGCCCGGAATTGAACCCGGGGCCCTGGCGCTGTGAGGCAGCAGTGCTAACCCACTGTGCTACCGTGCTGCCCCCAAAAGAGCTTTCTCACCCTTCAAGTCGCATCACCAAAGTTCTTGGGACATGGGCGTCGCTGGCTGGGCCAGCATTTGTTGCCCATCCCTAATTGCCCTTGAGCTGAGTAGCTTGCAAGGTCAGAGGGCAGTTAAGAGTCAACCACATTGCTGTAGCTCTGGAGTCACATAGAGTCATAGAGGTTTACAGCATGGAAACAGGCCCTTCGGCCCAACTTGTCCATGCCGCCCTTTTTTTAAAAACCCCGAAGCTAATTCCAATTGCCCGCATTTGGCCCATATCCCTCTATACCCATCTTACCCATGTAACTATCTACATGCTTTTTAAAAGACAAAATTGTACAAAATTGTACCTGCCCCCTACTACTACCTCTGGCAGCTCGTTCCATGCTAAATTGCCCCTCAGTGTCTAAAGATGTGTAGGTTCGGTGGATTGGCCGTGCTAAATTGCCCCTTAGTGTCCAAAGATGTGTGGGTTAGGTGGATTGGCCATGCTAAATTGCCCCTTAGTGTCCAAAGATGTGTAGGTTAGGTGGATTGGCCAAGCTAAATTGCCCCTTAGTGTCCAAAGATGTGTAGGTTAGGTGGATTGGCCATGCTAAATTGCCCCTTTGTGTCCAAAGATGTGTAGGTTCGGCGGATGGGCCATGCTAAATTGCCCCTTAGTGTCAGGGGGATTAGCATATGTGGGGTTACAGGAATAGGACCTGGGTGGGATTGTAGTCGGTGCAGATTCGATGGGCCGAATGGCCTCCTTCTGCACTGGAGGGATTCGATGATAATTTATGACCGCTTCCATCTAGAAGGACAAGGGCAGCAGATACATGGGAACACCACCACCTGCAAGTTCCCCTCCAAACCCTCACCAACCTGACTTGGAAATATATCGCCGTTCCTTCACAGTCGCTGGGTCAAAATCCTAGGAACTCCCTCCCTAACAGCACTGTGGGTGTACCTACACCTCAGGGACTGCAGCGATTCAAGAAGGCAGCTCACCACCACCTTCTCAAGGGGCAGTTAGGGATGGGCAATAAATGCTGGCCCAGCCAGCGACGCCCATGTCCCACAAATGAATATAATCTTATAAAAGGGATGTGGAGTCACAGGAGAGGGTGCAGAAAAGGATGGTATCTGAAGTGTACCCGGTTTCTGCCGGATCTGCTCACAGTCTCCGCTCCATCGCTGTAGCCAGGGTTTTGCAGTGGCCATGAGAGAGGGGGAACTCCCAAACCTCTTCCAAGTGCCCCTTTCCCTGCCGGAGTCAGGGAGGGGGCACTTTGGGCATTCAAATGGAGGGAGGGCGTCAGGCAGATACGCCTGGGACCTCCACTCGGGAATTTTGAGGCTATCTGCCATTTCGATTCCCCATTGTCTGAAAGCCCATCAGCCTCTGGGACTACAGAGGGGGCACCCTCCCCGGTTCAAGAGACCCAAACTAAGCCGGGACCCTCCAGGCCTCAAAGTTCCAGACGACTCCCGTCAAAGACATCAAAGACAACTGAGATGATTGGGGCGGCACGGTGGCACAGTGGCTGGCACTGCTACCTCACAGCGCCAGGGACCCGGGTTCAATTCCTGGCTTGGGTCACTGTCTGTGTGGAGTCTGCACATTCTCCCCGTGTCTGCGTGGGTTTCCTCCGGGTGCTCCAGCTTCCTCCCACAGTCCAAAGATGTGCGAGCTAGGTTGATTGGCCATGCTAAATTGTCCCTTAGTGTCAGGAGGTTAGTAGGGTAAATAAGTAGGGTTACGAGAATAGGGCCTGGTTGGGATTGTGGTCGGTGCAGACTCGATGGGTTGAATGGCCTCCTTCTGCACTGTAGGGATTCTATGACTGGCCTCAACCACAACAACCATCTTCCTTTGTGCCAGGAATGACTCCAACCAGTGGAGAGTTTTCCCCCTGATTCTCAGTGACTCCAGTTTTGCTCGGGCTCCTGGATGCCACACTCGGTCAAATGCTGCCTTGGTGTCAGGGGGCAGTCACTCTCACCTCACCTCTGGAGTTCAGCTCTTTGTTTGAACCAAGGCTGTATTGAGGTCACGAGTTTAGGGACACTGGCAGAACCCAAACTGGGTGTCCGTGAGCAGGTTATGACTGAATAAACCAAAAGAGAAGATGCTGGAAAATCTCAGCGGGTCTGGCAGCATCTGTAAGGAGAGAAAAGAGCTGACGTTTCGAGTCCAGATGACCCTTTGTCAAAGCTAAAAGGAGTAGCAAGTGTGAGATATTTATACTGCAGGGGGAGGGAATGAAAGATGATTCGTTGCCACAGAAACCAGGGGAAAGGCTAAGAGGTTTCAGCTTCTCTGCCGTTTGGCCATTCACACCCTTTATTCTGTCTATGGACAGCCATTAGCAGCCTTTTCCTCTGGTTTTTAGTTGCTTCTCCCCTGGTGTTTAGGTGCTCCCAACATCCCTGCTGCAGATGTTGGGAGCACCTAAACACAGTGGCGGGGAACGTAACATTAAGAAGTACTGATCTTACTCTGGTTCCAGGGAAACGTTATTGTTGGCGCACACTTCCTAACGGAGGTTTGGTTGTACTTTAAGGACAGCTGATTGATGCGCGATTAAATCACTCGGGAGGCTAGATTGTACCCGGGAAATAAAGGCTTTTATTACTAACAAGAATGGAGCACACTATATACAATACAATCCCAGACTAAAGGGTCACCAGGCAGTGCAGTGACCTTTATACCTCCCCAGGTAGGCGGAGCCAACTGGAGTGTACCGCAGAACAATATCAACAGGTAGAACAGCCCAACCCTAACCCCAACAGTGACAACAGTAACATATCTACAAACACCCATAGTGCTGACCATCCATGGCTCAGCACTCATAGTGGTAACCAACTATGGTTCACCACACTGATGTCTTTTCGTTGTGTCTGTTTGCTTCAGTGTCTGTGCGCACTCTGTATATTCAAGGGGAAAATCCTGTCGGGCTCTATGTCCCTCTAGCAGGGAAACACCGGCCTTTGCCACACCCCTGGCGGGCAATGTGCCAGAAGCCTCCCTTGATTTGATTTGATTTATTATTGTCACATGTATTAACATACAGTGAGAAGTATTGTTTCTTGCACGCTATACAGACAAAACATACCATTCATAGAGAAGGAAAGGAGAGGGTGCAGAATGTAGTGTTACAGTCATAGCTAGGGTGTAGAGAAAGATCAACTTAATACAAAGTGGGTCCATTCTAAAGCCTGACGGCAGCAGGGAAGAAGCTGTTCTTGAGTCGGTTGGTACGTGACCTCAGACTTTTGTATCTTTTTCCCGACGGAAGAACTGCAACTCTGCCCACCTGAGGACCCTACTCCCAACCAGCCTCTCTGCAGCTGGACTTTGAGTCAATAGCAAGTCATGGAGCCCTGCAGTGCAGAAGAGGCCGTTTCCATCCATACACTTCCTGCTGCCTCGGCAAAGCAGCCAGCATAATCAAGGCCCACACACCCCGGACATTCTCTCTTCCACCTTCTTCCGTTGGGAAAAAGATGCAGAAGTCTGAGGTCACGTACCGACCGACTCAAGGACAGCTTCTTCCCTGCCGCCAGCAGACTTTTGAATGGACCTACCTCGCATTAAGTTGATCTTTCTCTACACCCGAGCTATGACTGTAACACTACATTCTGCACTCTCTCGTTTCTTTCTCTATGAATGGTATGCTCTGCATAGCGCGTAAGAAACAATACTTTTCACTGTATGTTAATACATGTAAGAGTTTTAACAACACCAGGTTAAAGTCCAACAGGTTTATTTGGTAGCAAATACCATAAGCTTTCGGAGTGCTGCTCCTTCGTCAGATGGAGTGGAAATGTGCTCTCAAACAGTGCAAACAGACAAAATCAAGTTACAGAATACTGATTAGAATGCGAATCCTACAGCCAGCCAGGTCTTAAAGGTTCAGACAATGTGGGTGGAGGGAACATTAAACACAGGTTAAAGAGATGTGTATTGTCTCCAGACAGAACAGCTAGTGAGATTCTACAAGCCCAGGAGGCAGGCTGTGGGGGTTACTGATAATGTGACATAAATCCAACATCCCGGTTTAGGCTGTCCTCATGTGTGCGGAACTTGGCTATCAGTTTCTGCTCAGCGACTCTGCGCTGTCGTGTGTCGTGAAGGCCGCCTTGGAGAACGCTTACCTGAAGATCCAAGGCTGAATGCCCGTGACTGCATGTGACAGTAATAAACCAAATCAAATCAAATCAAATTTGGCCCATCTTGTGTGCACCGACTCTCTGACAGAGCATCTCACCCAGACCCTCTGCCCTTCGCCCTATCCCTGTAACCCCATACATTTCCCTTGGCCAATCCAGCTAACCTGCACATCTTTGGACTACGGAGCATACCATTCATAGAGAAGGAAACAAGAGGGTGCAGAATGTAGTGTTACAGTCATAGCTAGGGTGTAGAGAAAGATCAACTTAGTGCAAGGTAGGTCCATTCAAAAGTCTGATGGTAGCAGGCCCACCCCAGCCCTATCCCTGTAACCCCAATTTTACCCGCTATTGCCCTAACCTACAAAGTTTTCGACACTAAGGGGCAATTTAGCATGGCCAATGCGCCCTAACCAGTACATCTTTCGGACTGTGGGAGGAAACTGGAGCACTCGGAGGAAACCCACGCAGATTTGGGGAGAATGTGCAGACTCCGCACAGACAGTGACCCGAGGCCGGAATTGAACACAGGTCCCTGGCACCGTGTGGCAGCAGTGCTAACCACTGTGCCACCGTGCCACCCAAATAGGAGCCAGGGGGTCTTTTACAGCGTGAAGGGGGGGCTTCGACTTAACGTCGCATCCGAAGGACAGTGCCTCTGGCAGCGCAGCACTCCCTCAATACCGCGCTACAACGTTCACACTGCGGTCAGTGGGTGACAAGTGGCCCACCGGGTCCCAGCTCACAATGTCCAGGCAACGGTGGCACAGTGGGTTAGCGCTGCTGCCTCACAGCACCAGGGACCCGGGTTCGATTCCCGGCTTGGGTCACCGTCTGTGCCGAGTCTGCACGTTCTCCCCGTGTCTGCGTGGGTTTCCTCCGGGTGCTCGGGTTTCCTCCCACACTCCAAAGATGTGCAGGTTGGGTGGATTTCCATGCTAAATTGCCCCCTCAGTGTCCAAAGATGTTTAAATTAGGTGGATTAGCCATGGTAAATACATGGAGTTACGGGGATAGGGGCTGGAGTGGGATTGCTGTCGGTGCAGGCTCGATGGGCCGAATGGTCACCTCTGTACTGTAGGGATTGTGTGATTCTATGAATTGAACCCCGCGATCCCTCAGATTTTTCCCTCTTCTGTGGGCCTGGTTGTTTGGGGAGAGTTGTTCTTTGTGCTGGGTGGGGTGGTGGGAGGGGGAAGGGGGTGGAGGGGGTGTAGAGGGGCTAGAGATTCCTAAACGAGAGCACCCGGGGGTTGTTGTTGTCAGGAACCAAGTTGGAACATGTTTCCACCTCCTCCGTCGCATTACACATTGAAACCACCAAACCGCAGGGTTGATATCTCTCAACCTCCTGCTCTGCTGGGCTCTGAGCGATTGTTTGATATTCAGCGCGATTCTGTTGACCAGATGTTATCTCTCAAAATCATCAGAGTCTTTATTCCTGTGCAGTAGAGGAAGTCGCATTAGCATGCCTGATAAATATAACCGAAGTAGGTGGGTGTCACGTCCGTCGAAGAGACTCTCCGCCAGTCGGAGGGGAGTGTGGGGGAGGGGATGGGGGAGGGGATGCAGTTGTCTCTGGGACACTCCTCTTCTGACATCCGCGTTGCAACTTGCGTGCAAAATGGTCTCGTTGAGAAGGGACATTGCCTGTGTGGACATCCGAGTGGACGCATAAGAAGGAGGAGACTCGATGGGCCGAATGGCCTAATTTTGCTCCCATGGCTTCGGGACTCCCAGCGGGAGTGGGGCCGACCAACAGGATGAAATTTGTCCAAATATCTCTCGTCAAGAATCCGGCTGGGACACCAGATCACTTACAGAATGACTGCACATCCACGATTGGCCAAGCTAAATTGAACAAAGAACAAAGAAAAGAACAAAGAACAAAGAAAATTACAGCACAGGAACAGGCCCTTCGGCCCTCCAAGCCTGCACCGACCATGCTGTCCGACTGAACTAAAACCCCCTACCCTTCTGGGGACCATATCCCTCTATTCCCATCCTATTCATGTATTTGTCCAGATGCCCCTTAAAAGCCACTACCGTATCCGCTTCCACTACCTCCCCCGGCAACGAGTTCCAGGCACCCACCACTCTCTGTGTAAAAGATCTGCCTCGTATATCTCCTTTAAACCTTGCCCCTCGCACCTTAAACCTGTGCCCCCTAGTAATTGACTCTTCCACCCTGGGAAAAAGCTTCTGACTATCCACTCTGTCCATGCTTCTCATAATCTTGTAGACTTCTATCAGGCCACCCCTCAACCTCCGTCGTTCCAGTCAGAACAAACCAAGTTTCTCCAACCTCTCCTCATAGCTAATGCCCTCCATACCAGGCAACATCCTGGTAAATCTTTTCTGTACCCTCTCCAAAGTCTCCACATCCTCCTGGTAGTGTGGCGACCAGAATTGAACACTATATTCCAAGTGCGGCCTAACTAAGGTTCTATAAAGCTGCAACATGACTTGCCAGTTTTTAAACTCAATGCCCCAGCCAAAGAAGGCAAGCATGCCGTATGCCTTCTTGACTACCTTCTCCACCTGCATTGCCACTTTCAGTGACCTGTGTACCTGTACACCCAGATCCCTTTACCTATCAATACGCTTAAGGGTTCTGCCATTTACTGTATAGAACAGTATTGCCATGTTAAATTGCCCCATAGTGTCCAAAGATATGCATGTTAGGTGGATTGGCCATGCTAAATTGCCCCTTAGTGTCCAACGATGTGTAGGTTAGGTGGATTAGCCATGCTAAATTGCCCCCTAGTGTTCAAAGATCTATAGGTTAGGTGGATTGGCTATGGTAAATTGCCCCTTAGTATCCAAAAATGTGTTGGTTAGATGGATTGGCCATGCTAAATTGCTCCTTAGTGTCCAAAGATGTGTAGGTTAGGTGGATTGGCCATGCTAAATTGCTCCTTAGCGTCCAACGATGTGTAGGTTAGGTGGATTGGCCATGCTAAATTGCTCCTTAGTGTCCAAAGATGTGTAGGTTAGGTGGATTGGCCATGCTAAATTGTCCCCTAGTATTCAAAGATCTGTAGGACAGGTGGATTGACTATGGTAAATTGCCCCATAGTGTCCAAACATGGGTAGGTTAGGGGAATTGGCCATGCTAAATTGCCCCTTAGTGTCCAAAGATGTGTAGGCTAGGGGAATTGGCCATGCTAAATTGCACCTTAGTGTCCAAAGATGTGCAGGTTAGGTGGATTGGCCATGTTAAATTGCCCCTTACTGTCCAAAGATGTGTAGGTTAGGTGGGCTAGCAGGGTAAATTGCCCTTTCTTGTCCCAAGATATGTAAATTAGGGTAATTAATGGAGTAAATATGTGACGTTAGGGTTTTCTGTTGGAGAATTGGTGCAGAACCAAGGGGCCGAATGGCCTCCCTCTGCACTGTAGGGATTCTATAATGATTTGATGAACTCCCTTGTGTATTATTCAGCTTCCTCTTAAAGACATCTGTTCTCCCTGCCTCAGTCACGTATTGTGGTCTTGAGTTCCATGTTCTCACCACACTCCAAGCGAAGAGATTTGGTCCTAAATTCTCTGATGAGTCACCTTCTATTTATGGCCCCTTGTAGTGGTCTCCTTGCAAGTGAAAACGTCTTCTTGGTTTCTCCGCTGTCAAACCCTTCCATAATCTTAACATCTGTCCCTGCCCACACACCGCTATCTATATTTATTCTTAGAAACATAGAAGATAGGAGCAGGAGGAGGCCATTCGGCCCTTCGAACCTGCTCCGCCATTCATCACGATCATGGCTGATCGTCCAACTCAATAGCCTAATCCTGCTTTCTCCCCATAACCTTTGATCCCATTCGCCCCAAGTGCTATATCCAGCCGCCTCTTGACCACATTATTCGAGAGATTGAAACCACCAAACCGTCCCCTCTCCGAGCTCAATCCCACTGTTTGATTAGAGCAGCAAGAATTAAGATCATAGACCCAAATCTTATGCCCCCATCCCGCCCACCCATCCCAAGGAGAGGACTGGGCGCCCCAAACCGATGATGAGGGGGCTAAGGTGGAATAACGGAGGCAACTCACGTCCGCCAGCATTTTACTAGCGCCTATCGTCATTCACTGGTTGAGGGCGTTGCTGACTCTACATTTTTTGCCCATCCCTAATTGCCCCTTGAACTGAATGTCTCGCTCAGTCATTTCAGAGGGCAGTTGAGAATCAACCACATTGCTGTGGCTCTGGAGTCACAGATAGGCCAGACCGGGTAAGGATGGCAGATTTCCTTCCCTAAAGGAAAATCAGTGAACCAGATGGTTTTTTTTTACCACAATGGTTTAAAATACAATCCCTACAGTGCAGAAGGAGGCCATTCGGCCCATCAAGCCTGCACCAACAACAACCCCACCCAGGCCCTACCCCCTGAACCCTACGTATCTACCCTGCTAATCTCCCTGACACTAAGGCTCAATTTAGCATGGCCAATCCACCTAACCCGCACATCTTTGGACTGTGGGAGGAAACCGGAGCACCTGGAGGAAACCCATGCAGACACGGGGAGAACGTGCAAACTCCACACAGAGAGTCACCCGAGGCCGGAATTGAACCCGGGTCCCTGGCGCTGTGAGGCAGCAGTGCTAATCACCGTGATGAGTCATGGTCATCATCTTAATTCCAGACTTTTTATTGAATTCAAATGTCACCATCTTTTAAAGTTTATTTATTAGTCACAAGTGAGGCTTACACTGCAATGAAGTCACTGTAGGGCAGGCACCTGTTCGGGTCAATGCACCTAACCAGCAGGTCTCTGTGGGAGGAAACCGGAGCACCCGGAGGAAACCCACGCAGACACGGGGAGAACCATAAGAGCAGAATTAGGCCACTCGGCCCATCGAGTCGACTCTGCCTTTCAATCATGGCTGATATTTTTCTCATTTGAACATTCAGACTCCACACAGACAGTGAGCCGAGGCTGGAATCGAACCTGGGTCCCTGGCGCTGTGAGGCAGCAGTGCTAACCACTGTGCCACCCAGCCGCCATCTGCCGTGGTGGGATTTGAACCCTGGTCCCCAGAGCATTGCCCAGGGTCTCTGGGTTACGAGCCCAGTAACAATACCACTACACTACCACCTCCCTGGCCACCCTTGGGCCAAGTGAGACCCTGAAGCAGCAAATTAATGACCTCCTTCTCCCGCTGCAGAATGTCCATGCCACCCGGTAAGTCCGCCAAGCACACACTGCGGCCGGCCGGCCTGCTGGCTCAGTTCGGGTGGCCCCTGTCTCTTCAGACATCCTGTGCCCCAGGGAGGGTGTGGATATTCCCCTCCCCACCTCCCCCCGCCCCCCCCCACCCCCCCCTCCATGCTAAATGGCCATGCTAAATTGCCCCTTAGTGTCAGGGGGACGAGCGAGGGTAAATATGTGGAGAGGAAGGATAAGGGCAGCAGATACATGGGAAACACCACCAGCTGCAAGATCCCCTCCAAGTCACTCGCCATTTCGACTTGGAAACATATCGGCCATTCCTTCACTGTCGTTGGGTCAAAATCACGATGTGGGGGGGCGGGGGGGGGGGGGGGGGGGGGGGCGCGGCCGCTGGACAGAGTAGAGAGGGAGAAACTGTTCCCACTTGTAAAAGGATCGAGAACGAGAGGGGAGCAGAATTTGAAAGTGATTTGCAAAATGTGATGTGAGGAAAAATGTTTCCACGCAGTGAGTGGTTGGGGTCTGGAAAGTGTTGCCTGGAAGTATGGTGGAGGCAGGTTAGCACAGTGGCACGGTAGCACAGTGGTTAGCACTGTTGCTTCACAGCTCCAGCGACCTGGGTTCGATTCCCGGCTCGGGTCACTGTCTGTGTGGAGTTTGCACATTCTCCTCGTGTCTGCATGGGTTTCCTCCGGGTGCTCCGGTTTCCTCCCACAGTCCAAAGATGTGCGGGTTAGGTCGATTGGGCATGCTAAAATTGCCCCTTAGTGTCCTGAGATGCATAGGGTAGAGGGATTAGTGGGTACAATATGTAGGGATATGGGGGTAGGGCCTGGGTGGGATTGTGGTCGGAGCAGATGCGATGGGCTGAATGGCCTCTTTCTGTACTGTAGGGATTCTATCATTCAGGTTCAATGGAGGCATTCAAGAGGGCATTAGATGATTATTTTAATGTGAAGGAGTGCGGGGAAAAGGCAGGGGAATGGGCACGAAGGGAATTTCCTCCCTAACAGCACTGTGGGTGCGCCCACACCTCAGGGACTGCAGTGGGTTCAAGAAGGTGGCTCGCCACCACCTTCCCAAGGGGCAATAAGGGGTGGGCAATGACTCGCAACCTCAAACATTGAGAGTGAATAAGAATGAGAGCTAGTTTTCGGTTGAGAAACCTGTTTGCTCTGTTTATTTACTTCTTTACATATTCAGACTACCCACTTCAAAGCAGATGGGGTTTTTGCAACCAGCCATCTCACCGTGGCAGAGAATAGACCGGTCCAGGAGACATTGTTTTGAGGCTGATAAAAGCTTCCCTTTGTTACACTGAATCACTTAGTGACAAGGTTTGACGTTCTGGGCAGGATGTGGCCACAGACAATGGAAGCTCTGCGATGCTGAACCTTTTAACCACGCTCTCTGCCAGACCAGTTAATGAGGGCAGTGCAAACGTTAGCAAAGCTCCTCTCACCTGGAGACGGTCCCTCTGAGCTTTTGACAGCTCCGTTTCATTAAATTCCAATGCCAGTGATCTCTCCACCCCTCCCTTCACACGATCGCTGGATTGTTACAGAGCCGAAGGAGGCCGTTCGGCCCATCCTGTCCGCACCGGCTCTCCAAACGAGCATGCTGGCTTAGTGCCCACTCCCCTGCCTTTTCCCCCCACCCTTTCACACTCAAATAATCATGCAATGCCCTCTTGAATGCCTTGATTGAACCTGCCCCCATCACACTTCCAGGCAACGCATTCCAGACCTCAACCACTCGCTGGGTGAAAAAGTTTTTTCTCACATCACATTTTGCAAATCACTTTCAAATTATGCTCCCTCTCATTCTCGATCCTTTTACGAGTGGGAACATTTTCTCCCTCTCTACTCTGCCCCGCCCCCATCATGATTTGGAACATCTCTATCAAATGTCCTCTTAGCCTTCTTCTCTCCAAGGAGAATAGTCCCAACGTCTCCAATCTATCCTCATAACTGAAGTTTCTGATCCCTGAAACCACACTTGTAAACCTCTTCTGCACTCTCTCCAATGTGTTCACATCCCGCCTACAGCATGGAACCCAGAATTGTGCACAATATTCCAGTTGAGGTCTAACTAGTGTTTCATACAGGGTTCAGCAGGGGGTGGCTGTTTTTCTTATTGTTGTAATTAAAACTATTGTTCCCCTCAAGTAGCCGGACAAAGTCACGGAGTGGATTCAAGATGCCATATTGACAACTGTAATGCTACAGGACTCTGATCCAATCTTTAAGAC
Organism: Mustelus asterias; assembly: GCF_964213995.1. Taxonomy (NCBI): domain Eukaryota; kingdom Metazoa; phylum Chordata; class Chondrichthyes; order Carcharhiniformes; family Triakidae; genus Mustelus; species Mustelus asterias. The sequence goes on from NC_135821.1 coordinate 10,542,352, forward strand.
CAATCAGAGTACCGAACTCAATAGTGCCCAAGCAATTATAGTTTCAAATTCGATTACAAGTAATTAGCATATACCAATCAAAGTATACAACTTCATATATATTTTCCTGACATATATTAATGATCTCAATCTCGGTGTGCAGGGGACAGTTTCATAGTTTGCAGATGACACGAAACTTGGGAGTATTGTAAACTGTGAAGAGGGAAGTGTAGAATTTCAAATTTGCCAACATCAAACCCAATCCGTTTGAGTTCATCAATTTCAGATCATGAATTTTGCCTCCAGTTTCTTATGTGGTGATGATTCTGTTTTCCCCGTTTACATCTAGAATCATGGAATCCCTACGGTGCAGAAGAGGCCATTTGGCCAATCGAGTCTGCACCAACTCTCTGACAGAGTATCCTATCCAGGCCCTCTCCCCCACCCTATCCCTATAACCCCACACATTTACCATGGCTAATCCATCTAATCTACACATCTATGGAAACTAAGGGGTAATTTATCATGGCCAATCCACCTAACTTATACATCTTTGGACACGAAGGGGCAATTTAGCATGGCCAATCCACCTAACCTGCACATGTTGGGACACTAAGGGGCAATTTAGCATGGCCAATCCACCTAACCTGCACATCTTTGGACACTAAGGGGCAATTTAGCATGGCCAATCCCCCTAACCTACACATCTTTGGACACTAAGGGGCAATTTAGCATGGCCAATCCACCTAACCTACACATCTTTGGACACTAAGGGGCAATTTAGCTTGGCCAATCCACCTAACCCTCACATCTTTGAACACTAAGGGGCAATTTAGCATGGCCAATCCACCTAACCTGCACATCTTTGGACACTAAGGGGCAATTTAGCATGGCCAATCCACCTAACCCTCACATCTTTGAACACTAAGGGGCAATTTAGCATGGCCAATCCACCTAACCTGCACATATTGGGACACTAAGGGGCAATTTATCATGGCCAATCCACCTAGCCCACACATCTTTGGACACTAAGGGGCAATTTAGCATGGCCAATCCACCTAACCTACACATCTTTGGACACTAAGGGGCAATTTAGCTTGGCCAATCCACCTAACCCTCACATCTTTGAACACTAAGGGGCAATTTAGCATGGCCAATCCACCTAACCTGCACATCTTTGGACACTAAGGGGCAATTTAGCATGGCCAATCCACCTAACCCTCACATCTTTGAACACTAAGGGGCAATTTAGCATGGCCAATCCACCTAACCTGCACATATTGGGACACTAAGGGGCAATTTATCATGGCCAATCCACCTAGCCCACACATCTTTGGACACTAAGGGGCAATTTAGCATGGCCAATCCACCTAACCCGCACATCTTTGGACACTAAGGGGTAATTTAGCATGGCCAATTCACCTAACCTGTACATCTTTGGACCTCTTCGAGATACAGCCTGAGTTCATGCCCTTCCTCCGTTCCAATGTTTTGTCTCACACTACCCGCCATTTTGTCCGTTAATCTCACCCGTCGCTGACCAATCCTCTTGTTCTTTTCCCCAGTCCGGTTCCCTGCCTCTCACGGACCGTTTCCATTTGGGGATCGACATGGGGGACCCAGATATGAGTTTCCCCTCACGTTGTTATGAGTGTGTAGATTCCCTCTGTCGGGTCGAGTGGTTCCCCGCGGTTTGGGAGATCATGGCGGGAGACCTCAGGAATCGAGAGAGAGGAAGACTTGTCACCTCACCCTCGCCGTGGTGGAGGCCGTGGGTCAGAGTTCTCCTCGGGCAGAGAACCGAAAAAGAAGGAAATAAGCCATTTCTTAAAATAAAGATCAACGTCAGTTTGCAATGGGACCAAGTCGCTTTAGCTTGTCAGGGCGAGGAGGGAAATTGGCCCCATTTCGCCCATCTCTGAGCTTCTTAACAAAGAGGGAAAAGTGAACTGATGAATGCTTGTGGTTAGTATATGAGGAAGTGTTTGTGACACCTTCGACCACAGGAGCGGCAGGTGGTCCCACTGGTAAAAATAGAGCGAGCAATTTATAGGACATTTCCTATCCACCGTTGTGAGTTTAAAGGACATCGTGGGTTACGTTCGAAAGACAGTTATAGTGTCACAGGGAGATACAGCACGGGAAACAGGCCCTTCGGCCCAACTCGTCCATTCCGACCCAGTTTCCAAAATTAAATGAAAAGAGAAAATGCTGGAAAATCTCAGCAGGTCTGGCAGCATCTGTAAGGAGAGGAAAGAGGTGACGTTTCGAGTCCAGTTGACCCTTTGTCAAAGCAAGTCATCTGGACTCGAAACGTCAGCTCTTTTCTCTCCTTACAGATGCTGCCAGACCTGCTGAGATTTTCCAGCATTTTCTCTTTTGGTTTCAGATTCCAGCATCCACAGTAATTTGTGCTTTTATTCCTAAGGTGAACTAGTTCCCATTTGCCTGCGTTTGGCCCATTTCCCTCTAAACCTCTCCCATCCATGTACCTGTCCAAATGTTGTAATTGTACCCGCCTCTACCACCTCCTCTGGCAGCTCATTCCATACACGCGCCACCCTCTGTGTGAAAAAGTTGCCCCTCGGGTCCCTTTCAGGTCTTTCCCCTCTCACCTTAAACCTCTGCCCTCTAGTTTTGGGCTCCCCGACCTTGGGGAAAAGACCTTGGCTATTCACTTTATCTATGCCCCTCGTGATTTTACAAACCTCTATAAGGACACCCCCCTCATCCTCCTAGAATATTTTAAAAATTGCTGTGAGATTTGTTGGACTGGGTTCGTGTTAACTGTGACATTGTGCGTACCTCCATCCATAACCGGCGCAAAGCGGTCTATAATGAACTTGCAGATAAGAACTCTGTTCCAATAAATGGATTGTTAATTTGATTTGATTTATTATTGTCACATGTATTAATTTACAGTGAAAAGTATTGTTTCTTGCGCGCTATACAGACAGAGCATACCGTTCATAGAGAAGGAAACGAGGGAATGCAGAATCTAGTGTTACTGTCATAGCTAGGGTGTAAAGAAAGATCAACTTAATGCAAGGTAGGTCCGTTCAAAAGTCTGATGGCAGCAGGGAAGAAGCTGTTCTTGAGTCGGTTGGTACGTGACCTCAGACTTTTGTATCTTTTTCCCGGCGGAAGAAGGTGGAAGAGAGAATTTCCGGGGTGCGTGGGGTCCTTGATAATGCTGGCTCTTTTGCCGAGGCAGCAAGAAGTGTAGACAGAATCAATGGATGGGAGGCTGGTTTGAGTGATGGATTGGGCGACTTTCACGACCTTTTGTAGTTTCTTGCGGTCTTGGGCAGAGCAGGAGCCATACCAAGCTGTGATACAGCCAGAAAGAATGCTTTCTATGGTGCATCTGTAAAAGTTGGTGAGAGTCGTAGCGGACATTCCAAATTTCCTTAGTCTTCTGAGAAAATAGAGGCATTTCTTAACTATAGTGTCGGCATAGGAGGGCTTGGACACGTTGTTGGTGATCTGGACACCTAAACACTTGAAGCTCTCGACCCTTTCTACTTCGTCCCCGTTGATGTAGACAGGGGCATGTTCTCCTTGACGCTTCCTGAAGTCGGTGACAATCTCCTTCGTTTTGTTGACATTGAGGGAGAGATTATTGTTGCCGCACCAGTTCACCAGATTCTCTATCGCATTCCTGTACTCTGTCTGGTCATTGTTTGAGATCTGACCCACTACGGTGGTGTCATCAGCAAACTTGAAAATCGAAGTGATGGGGAATTTGGCCGCACAGTCATAGGTGTATAAGGAGTAGAGTAGTATAATTCAATTCAAGCTCATTTTATTGTCCACGTGGGAATTAATTTCAGATACAATGATCATTCACTTTAAAAATTACACAGGAATAATGGCAATAAAAATAAACACAAGATTACATCAAGTCTAACTCGATTAAAAAACACGTTGAAAATTAATCCAGTGTGTTAAAATAGTCAGTTAGTCAGTCCCATCATGACAGCATCTTCCAGACTCGCGATCTCTATCATCGTTGACACGGTGGTTAGTGCTGCTGCCTCACAGTGCCTGGGACCCGGGTTCAATTACGGCCTTGGCTCACTGTCTGTGTGGAGTTTGCACATTCTCCCCGTGTCTGCGTGGGTTTCCTCCGGTTGCACCGGTTTCCTCCCACACTCCAAAGATGTGCAGGTTAGGTGGATTGGCCATGCTAAATTGCCCCTTAGTGTCCGAAGATGTGCCGGTTAGGTGGATTGGCCATGCTAAATTGCCCCTTAGGGCCCTATTTTACCATTGCCTCGCGCCCGTTTTCAGGCGTGAAAACGTGGTAAAGTTGGGTGTGAGACCATTAACGCGATCCGCACCCGCGTCCGCGCAGATTGCCACTTTACCGAAACCCGGGAATGGCGGCGATTCGATTCGCACCCAAAATGGGCGCAACGACGATTTAAATGCATTTGCACACATTTAAATTGAATTAATGAACTGCCCGCCCAACTTTATCAGCATTTCCCCCTTTACCGCCATGTTTGCCAATCCGGAACTGCGCCGTAATGGACCTGCTAAATAAAAGTCTGAACCGGGCGCTCCAGCTGCTGAAGAGCACGTTCAGTGTTTCCAATGGCTCCCTGACTCAGATCAGTGGTGCGGGGGAGGAGGGAGTGAGGCAGGTCAGATGTATCTCTGGGGATGGGGGGTGGTGAGAGGGCCGACCGTTGTCTGGTGGTGGGGAGGGGGGAGGGCTGATCGTTGTCTGATGGGGAGGGAGGAGGAGGTGGGTCAGATGTTCCTCTGGAGGGGAGGGGGAGTGAGGCCAGAGCATTCTCTGGGGTGGGGGAGTGAGGCCAGAGCATTCTCTAGGGGGGGGAGGGAGTGAAGCCAGTTCGTTGTCGGGGGGGTGCGGGGTAGAGTGAGGCCATATCGTTGTCTGGGGGGCGGGGGGGAGGGGGGGAGGCGGGTAAGATGTATCTTGGGGGTGGGATGGGGGAGGCCCGATCGCTCACTGGTTGGGGGGGGGCAGATGGATCTCCGGTGGGGGGGGGCAGGGGGTTCCGCTGCCACTCTGTGGGTGAACAGTGGGGAGGGGGGCAGGGGTGGCAATCAGTCTGGGTAGTGGGGGGGGTAGATAAGGGGGACAGTGATGTGTGTGGGTAGTGGGGGGGTGGATAAGGGGGACAGTGATGTGTGTGGGTAGTGGGGGGGTGGATAAGGGGGACAGTGATGTGTGTGGGTAGTGGGGGGGTGGATAAGGGGGACAATGATGTGTGTGGGGGCCATCACTCCCGCTTGTCGCTCCCGGGCCGCTTTCTCCACTTTCTGCGGCCCGCGAGCGATCTGATACGGGCACGCTTTTTCAAATTTTTTTCAAACTGCGCGTGCGCAGTTCAGAGCTCCGATCGTTTCGGCCACGCTAAGCCCTGCCCACAGCGCGAATGGGACTGGAGATGGCGGAGAGCGTATGGGGCGCCTGAAAGCAGATTTCTAAGTCGGATCTGCATTACGCCCAGATTCGGCACTTAGAACGAAAATGGTAAAATCAGGCCCTTAGTGTCCAAAGATATGTAGGTTAGGTGGATTGACCATGCTAAATTGTCCCTTAATGTCCAAAGATGTGCAGGTTAGGGGGATTGGCCATGCTAAATTGTCCCTTAATGTCCAAAGATGTGCAGGTTAGGGGGATTGGCCATGCTAAATTGTCCCTTAATGTCCAAAGATGTGCAGGTTAGGGGGATTGGCCATGCTAAATTGTCCCTTAATGTCCAAAGATGTGCCCGTCAGGTGGATTGACCATGCTAAGGCCTACTCCTGCTTCTCTGTTTCTAAAACAAAACAATGTCTTGACCAACATTCACCCCTCAACAAACGTGATCCCCTCCACCCTCTGGTCACTTCCCTCACTGACCTTTGTAGGGGGGAATCTTGCTGCGATCAAAATGGCTGCCACTGACCTCACTGGCTGCAAAGCATTCTGGGAAGTCTGGAGGATGTGAGGGGCGCCATTTGGACGCAGGTTCGTTCTTCACAGAAGAAGGAAATCCCCAGTATTCGATGATCACTAATATCGAACACGAGGAACTGCTGACCCCTGTGATAACCCGCTGTTACTGCTCTGACTCAGTCCAGCATTGCTGAGCCCGAGTAAAAAGAGGAAGCAGCTGCTGTCCTGGCATCATCAAGAGGAACTCGCTGCAAGAGAGCGATTGCTCCAATTCCCCAATTCCCTGACTTATTTGCATAACAGGAAGCCGTCTTAATAAAGCAAGACAGGGGAAAGATGACAGTGCAGAGATGGGCAATGACACTTGTGCCAAATATACACAAAGGACCGCTCTTAACTTAGAGAATCATAGAATCCTACGGTGCAGAAGGAGGCCCTAAACCCATAACCCCACACATTTACCTTAGCCCATCCCCCTGACACTCAGGGCAATTTAGCATGGCCAATCCACCTAACCTGCACATCTTTGGACACTAAGGGGCAATTTAGCACGGCCAATCCATCTAACCTGCGCATCTTTGGACACTAAGGGGCAATTTAGCATGGCCAATCCACCTAACCTGCACATCTTTGGACACTAAGGGGCAATTTAGCACGGCCAATCCATCTAACCTGCGCATCTTTGGACACTAAGGGGCAATTTAGCATGGCCAATCCACCTAACCTGCACCTCTTTGGACACTAAGGGGCAATTTAGCATGGCCAATCCACCTAACCTGCACATCTTTGGACACTAAGGGGCAATTTAGCATGGCCAATCCACCTAACCTGCGCATCTTTGGACACTAAGGGGCAATTTAGCATGGCCAATCCACCTAACCTGCACCTCTTTGGACACTAAGGGGCAATTTAGCATGGCCAATCCATCTAACCTGCACCTCTTTGGACACTAAGGGGCAATTTAGCATGGCCAATCCACCTAACCCGCACATCTTTGGAGTGTGGGAGAAAACCGGAGCACCCGGAGGAAACCCGCACAGACACGGGGAGAAGGTGCAAACTCCTTCGTTTCTTCGATTATTAATGTTTTAGTGGAGGCCCCTGCCTTGGCTAATGTCAGCTCGTGTCCCAGCAATGGGATAAGGTGCAGTTGAGAGAGATGTCAATGGCGGGTATCCCACTCCTGGCCATCTTCAGTGAGGCAACTCTTTAAGGTTGCTGAGGTTGTTATGCCAGAGGGAAGGGTAGTTGATGAGCAGATCTTTCTTGGCGAGATGTGTTTTTTGCTGAAGCAAAGAGTGTTAGAAACACTCCTTGTCTCAGGATTATTGCTGGATATGTTCAGGGAAAGAGATATAGATGCACGGCAAATGAATGCTTGGTTTCCTCCCACAAAGATGTGCGGGTTAGGTGGATTGGTGGTGCTAAATTGACCCTTAGTGTCCAAAGATGTGCAGGTTAGGTGGATTGACCATGCTAAATTGCCCCTTCGTGTCCAAAGATGTGTAGGTTAGGTGTATTGGCCATGCTAAATTGCCCCTTCGTGTCCAAAGATGTGCAGGTTAGGTGGATTGGCCATGCTAAATTGCCCCCTAGTGTCCAAAGATGTGTAGGTTAGGTGCATTGGCCATGCTAAATTACCCCTTAGTGTTCAAAGATGTAGAGGTTAGATGGATTGGCCATGCTAAATTGCTCCTTAGTGTCCAAAGATGTATAGGTTAGGTGGATTGGCCATGCTAAATTGCCCCTTAGTGTCCAAAGATGTAGAGGTTAGATGGATTGACCATGCTAAATTGCTCCTTAGTGTCCAAAGATGTATAGGTTAGGTGGATTGGCCATGCTAAATTGCTCCTTAGTGTCCAAAGATATGTAGGTTAGGTGGATTAGCCATGCTAAATTGCTCCTTAGTGTCCAAAGATGTGCGGGTTAGGTGGATTGGCCATGTTAAACTGCCCCTTAGTGTCTGGGGGACTCGCTAGGGTAAATGCATGGGGTTATGGGAATAGGGCCTGGGTGGGATTGTTGCCGGTGCAGACTCGATGGGCCAAATGGCCTCCTTCTGCACTGTATGATTCTATGAACTATGTCTCTTTGTACAAGAACTTTAAACAGGTCCTGATGAATGGTTGTGGGTTTTTTAATGGTTTATTCTTTCACTCTCTAGGCCAGAATCTATTGCCCCTCCCTCATTGCCCTTGACAAGGTAGTGGTGGGTCGCTCGCCTTCATGAATCACTGTGGTCTCTGAGGTGTAGGTACACCCACAATACTGTTCAGAGAATCACAGAATCCCTACAGTACAGAAGGAGGCCATTCAGCCCATCGGGTCTGGCACCGACTCTCTAACAGAGCATCTTACTCAGGCCCACCCCCGCTCGACTCCAGTAACCCTACGCATCTGCTAATCCCCCTAACCTGCACATCTTTGGACTGTGAGAGGAAGCTGGAGCACCCGGAAATTTTTTGAAGTTTATTTAATAATGTCACAAGTAGGCTTACATTAACACTGCAATGAAGTTACTGTAAAAAGCCCCTAGTCGCCACATTCCAGTGCCTGTTCGTGTAACACTGAGGGAGAATTTAGCACAGGGCCAATGCACCTAACCAGCACGTCTTTCAGACTGTGGGAGGAAACCGGAGCACCCGGAGGAAACCCATGCAGACATGGGGAGAAGGTGCAAACTGCACACAGACAGTAACCTGAGGCCGGAAATGAACCCGGGTCCCTGGCGCTGTGAGGCAGCAGTGCTAACCACTGTGCCACCCCAGCCAGCAAGTCAATAATTTACTCATTCAAGTGCTCAGTGGATGTCAGTGGCGACACGGTGGCACAGTGATTAGCACTGCTGCCTCACAGTGCCAAGGACCCGGGTTCGATTCTCGGTTTGGGGGTCACTGTCTGGGTGGAGTTTGCATGTTCTCCCTGTGTGTGAGTGGGTTTCCTCCGGGTGCTCCGGTTTCCTCCCACACTCCACAGATGTGCAGGTTAGCGGGGTAAATATGTGGGATTTTGGCGATAGGGTAACTCTGTCTGTCGGAGAGTCGGCGAAGACTTGATGGGCTGAATGGCCTCCTTCTGCACTGTAGGGATTCTGTGACTCTCTGAAAGTGGTGTTGGGTGAGGGGATGGTAGGAAGAGAGAGGATAGGAAAATTGGACCCAGTTCAATGGGGAAGGCCTGGATCACAGAGGCCCTCGAAGCATCCCCAAAGAGGTCAAACATGACCGCTGAACAATGACCCGTGACCGAGCAAAGTGGAGCCGATTCATTCGCCAAGGGATTGAATGTGCTGAGAGATTTAGTCGGAAGTGGTGTAGGGGTGCAGTCGAGGCGTCGGAGTGGGCGCACGAAACCTCCAAAAAACAAATACATTACATTTGGATGAAAACGATGTACAAAATATATTACAAAAGTCTTTTTATTTTAATTTTTTAAAATTTTCTTTAAAAATACAAATTGTCAACATATTTGCAGGGATATTGCTCCTGTTCACCCTCTCCTCCCCACCCCCCGCAAACTCCTCCCCTCCCCCACACCCCCAGCATGCCCCTTCGGACAACACCGAGCTTAGACAAGCAAATCGAGAAGTACTGACTGGGTGACACCAAGCTTGGTGTCAACAGCCCTGTAGATCAATAAGATGAACCTCAGGGGTGAGGGGTAAGATGCGGGGGGGTGTCAGCATGGACAAGTTGGTCCTCAGGGCCTGTGTCCTATCTATGTCTGAACTGTATATCTCTATGACTCTATTGCTTGCATCAAGGGATTGAATTAGCACAGCTGCCTCACAGCGCCAGGGACCCGGGTTCAATTCCCGGCTTGGGTCACTGTCTGTGCGGAGTCTGCACATTCTCCCCATGTCTGCGTGGGTTTCCTCCGGGCGCTCCGGTTTCCTCCCTCAGTCCGAAAGATGTGATGGTTAGGGTGCATTGGCCATGCTAAATTCTCCCTCAGTGTACCCGAACAGGCGCCGGATTGTGGAGGCTAGGGGATTTTCACAGTAACTTCATTGCAGTGTTAATGTAAGCCTTAGTGTATAAAATTATGAAAGGCATAGATAGGGTGAACGCTGGGAAGCTTTTTCCCAGGTCGGTGGTGACGTTCACGAGGGGGTCATAGGTTCAAGGTGAGGGGGGGGGAGGTTTAACACGGATATCAGAAGGACATATTTTACGCAGAGGGTGGTGGGGGCCTGGAATGCGCTGCCGGGCAAGGTGGTGGAGGCGGATACACTGGGAACGTTTAAGACTTATCTAGATAGCCCCATGAACAGAGTGGGAATGGAGGGATACAAAAGAATGGTCTAGTTTGGACCAGGGAGCGGCGTGGACTTGGAGGGCCGAAGGGCCCGTTCCTGTGCTGTATTGTTCTTTGTTCTTTGTTCCTTACTTGGGACTAATAAATAAACTTGAACATTTTTGAATACCTGATTGCTAAGTATGCTGATAACACAGAGGTAGGAAAGTGGGCCATGATGAGGGTATAAGGACAGGGGGACATAGATAGGGCGAGTGAGTGTGCAGAAAATTTGACAGATGGAGTACCGTGGGGCGGCACGGTGGGTCAGCACTGCAGCCTCACAGCGCCAGGGACTCGGGTTCGATTCCCGGCTTGGGTCTGTGCGGAGTCTGCACGTTCTCCCCGTATCTGCGTGGGTTTCCTCCGGGTGCTCCGGTTTCCACCCACAGTCCGAAAGACTCGCTGGTTAGGGTGCATTGGCCGTGCTAAATTCTCCCTCAGTGTAACCCGAACAGGCGCCGGGAGTGTGGCGACTGGGGGATTTTCACAAGTAACTTCATTGCGGTGTTAATGTAAGCCTACTTGTGACACTAATAAATAATCTCACCTCGCCACACTGTAAAGGAAAAGTCAAATGTTCTCCGTCACTTCTGAATCCAAAATAAGGAAAGCTGTCTTCCAGGAACTGACTGCGAGTGTGGTTGTAAGAATGGGGTATGGAGGGGGAGGGGGAGGGGGAGGAGGGGGGGTATGGGGGAGGGGGAGGGAGGGGGGGGAGGGGGGGTATGGAGGAGGGGGGAAGAGGGCGGGTTTCTGATCTGGTTGCTATTCCACATTGAGGAGTCACCCACTCTGCTCCGTGGCAGTGCCGACTGTTCAGTTAATGGTTGATTTTGTTTTGGGTGGGCCGCATCTCGCTTGGACTGTCCCGGTCCAAAGTTGTTGTCGGCAGGCTGGATTATCCTTGTGGTCAGACAGCACCGTTTCCTGAACGGCAGCTCGGACAGTGGGACACACTGAGTAAGTCACCCCGTCAATCATTTATCGTTCTGTGATGAGGCAAGAGCATGCATTGAGTTTTTCTGAAACGCTTTTAAACTTCAGCTGACGAACATAAGGAGCTGGTTCCCCCTTTCAGTCACTTTCTCTCTGGAGCGAAATGTTGGTGTGTCCCCTCGCAGTTCCTTTTTTGTCAGGCAGTGGGGTTTTTACTCAGTTCCCGGGGTCAGTATGATGACAGAGATAGTGCCGCTCACGGGGAACAGTTAAAACCCTGTTTCGCGGAGTCTTTCAGCAAGCACGTGTAATCCACTCCTCTTAATAAATTCTCCGCTGTCAGCCGTAGACTGACATTAGGAAATGCTGCAAGGGCGAGTGCAACTACCTGGAGCCCTGTGAGCTCAGAACCGCCAGTCGGGATGAGGGGAGCCCGACTCCCAAGTGACAGACAGCTCCGTACAGGGTGTCCGGCACGCTCCGTTCACTGGGACTGAGCGCTTCGACGGCGCGTCGGTTCGATTCCCGGGCCAGGATTCTCCGACCCTGCCCGTGGCTCGGATTCCCCAGTCCCGCTGCAGTGAACGGAGATTCGTCCCAGTGGTCAAATTCTCCATTCTCATTGGGCTAGATCGGGGGTATGGGTGGCACAGTGGGTTAACACTGCTGCCTCACAGCAGCCAGGGACCCGGGTTCGATTCCCGGCTTGGGTGACTGTCTGTGTGGAGTTTGCACGTTCTCCCCGTGCCTGCGTGGGTTTCCTCCGGGTGCTCCGGTTTCCTCCCACAGTCCGAAAGACGTGCTGGTTAGGGTGCATTGGCCGTGCTAAATTCTCCCTCTGTGTACCCGAACAGGCGCCGGAGTGTGGCGACTAGGGGATTTTCACAGTAACTTCATTGCAGTGTTAAGGTAAGCCTACTTGTGACACTAATAAAAGAAAGAGTATTCCAGACCCGTTCCAGCTGAGTTCGGATCTGCCTCCTTGTTGCTCCCCCCAAGCCCCTCCACCACCACCCCCGCCCCTCCCCTCCCCACCCCTCCCCTCCCCTCCCCACCCCGCTCTTCCTGCTTGGTGGACATAAAGGTCGGAATTCTCCGATCTCGTTCCACCGCTGCCAGCGAGAAAGGAGAATTTGGCGCTCAGTCGAAACTCCGTTCCCTGCGGCGGGACCGGAGAATCCCAGTCGCGGCAGGGTGGGAGAGTTCCGGACAAAAGATCCTGTAGCCACTATTTCGAAGCAAAAGGAAAAGAGATTCTTCCCCAGCGTCCTGGCCAATATCGAGCCCTCAATCGACACCAGTAAATAACAGATGATCTGGTCATTACCACAGTCGCTGTCTGTGGGATCTTGCTCTGCGCGAATTGGCTGCTGTGTTTTCTGCATTGCAACGTTGTCCACAATTCAAACAGTACTCTTTATGGCTGGAACGTGTTTTAGAATGTACAGATAAATTCATTCTTCCCTTCAAATACAAGTTGTAAAAAAAAGGCAAACTTGGAATCACAGAATCCCGACGGTGCAGAAGGAGGCCATTCGGCCCATAATGTTTGCACCAACCACATCCCACCCAGGCCCAATCCCCATAATCCCATGTATTTATCCTGTTAATCCCCCTGACACTAAGGGGCAACTTAGCATGGCCAATCCACCGAACCCACACATCGTTGGGCGCTAAGGGGCAATTTAGCATGGCCAATCCACCTAACCCACAAATCGTTGGATGCTAAGGGGCAATTTAGCATGGCCAATCCACCTAACCCACACATCATTGGGCGCTAAGGGGCAATTTAGCATGGCCAATCCACCTAACCCACACATCATTGGGGACTAAGGGGCAATTTAGCATGGCCAATCCATCTAACCCACAAATCGTTGGATGCTAAGGGGCAATTTAGCATGGCCAATCCACCTAACCCACACATCATTGGGCGCTAAGGGGCAATTTAGCATGGCCAATCCACCTAACCCACACATCATTGGGGACTAAGGGGCAATTTAGCATGGCCAATCCATCTAAGCCACAAATCGTTGGATGCTAAGGGGCAATTTAGCATGGCCAATCCACCTAACCTGTACATCATTGGGCGCTAAGGGGCAATTTAGCATGGCCAATCCACCTAACCCACACATCATTGGGGACTAAGGGGCAATTTAGCATGGCCAATCCATCTAACCAGCACATCTTTGGACTGTGGGAGGAAACCGGAGCACCCGGAGGAAACCCAGAGGGTTTCCTCCGGGTGCTCCGGTTTCCTCCCACAGTCACGGGGAAAACATGCAGAATCCACACAGACAGTGACCCGAGCCGGGAATCGAACCTGGGTCCCTTATGCTGTGAGGCAGCAGTGCCAACTCACTGTGCCCACCTGGACAGGAAAAATGGAAAAGCAGCATATTATTTAAATGGAGAGAGATTGCAGATTGAGATAGGGAGGAATCTGGATGTCCTGGCACAGGACAGAAGGAGGCCATTCGGCCCAACTTGTCCATGCCAGAAGACGTTAGCATGGAGGTGCAGCAAGGGAGTAGGAAGGCAAATGGAATGTGGGCGTTTGCCTCAAGGGGAATGGAATATCAAAGTAAGGATGTACATGGTATCAGTGAGAGCACATGTGTGTAGTTTTGGTCCCCTTATTCAAGAAAGGACGTAATTGCATTGGCAGGCAGTTCAGAGAAAGTTGACTGATACCTGGGGTGGGGAATTCTCTGACGAGGAATGGTTTGACAGACATGCCCCTGTATACTTTGGAGTTTAGAAGGATGGGAGGTAATCTCATTGAAAGATATAAGATCCTGAGGGGATTTGATAGGGTAGATGCTGAGAGGACATTTCTCCTTGTGGGGGGAGACCAGAACTAGGGGGACACAGTTTGAATGTGTCTCCCATTTAACACACAGTTTAAAAATAAGAAATTCCCTGTTTAGAACGGAGAGAAAAATAAATCTTTTCTCTCATTAGACAGAGAAATCTCTTCCCGAAAGAACAATGGAAGCAATTAATATTTTTAAGGCGGCGTCATTAGATTCTGGACTAATAAAGGTGTCAAAGGTTATCGAGAGCAGGCAGGATTGTGATGTTGAGGCCAGAATCTGATGAGCCCTGAGTAGGCCTGAGGGGCCGAATGGCCGACTCCAACTCCTACTTCTCTTGTTTGTATGTTTATACATAGTCACCAAGGCTCCTGAGACAGCATCTTCCAAACCCACGACCACCAGAAGGACAAGGGCAACAGACACATGGGAATCCATAAAATCCACAGAATCCCTACAGTGCAGAAGGAGGCCATTCGGTCCATCGAGTCTGCACCGACCACAATCCCACCCAGGTCCTATTCCCGCAACCCCACATATTTGCCCTGCCAATCCCCCTGACACTAAGGGGCAATTTAGCACGGCCAATGCACCTAACCCGCACATCTTTGGAGTGTGGGAGGAAACCAAAGCACCCGGAGGAAACACACGCAGACACGGGGGGAGAATGTGCAAACTCCACACAGACAGTGACCCGAGGCCAGAATTGAACCTGGGTACTTGGCGCTGTGAGGCAGCGGTGCTAACCACCGTGCCACCGTGCTGCCCACCACATTCTTTGTGGAACACCTCCACAAAGAATAAAGGACAGCACAGTACAGGAATAGGCCCTTCGGCCCATCAAGCCTGTGTCGACACATGATGCCTTTCTGAACTAAAGACCTTTTGCCTCTACACGGTCAAGTTCCCCTCCGAGCCACTCACCATCCTAACTTGGAAATATATCGGTCGTCCCATCACTGTCGTGGGGTCAGAATCCTGGAGTTCCCACCCTAACAGCACAGTGGGTGTACCTACGCCACAGCGGATTCAAGAAGGCGGCTCACCACCACCTTCTTGAGGGTAATTAGGAATGGGTGATAAATGTTAGCCCAGCCAGCGGTACCCACATCCCAGGGACAAAACAAAAAGTGTAAAGCGCGTAATCAAAGATAGATTTCCTCTAACTGTCCCACCTTGCTGCCTTCCCTCAGAACTCTCCGACCTCAGTCCAGAGGAACAAAAAGAGATCCAGAGTGTCCGTGAGCACAAGGAAGAGCTTCAGAAAGACATTCAGGTAGGACGAATAAATGTGGAGAGAGTGTAAATGTTCTTACTGAGGCACCATGCTACAATCTACATTCCACACCTCTGGCTGATGCACATATTTGCAAACTTTAACACCCTTCAGTTTCCTACTTGGAGTTTTTCCAGGACATATACTTTGTAAAAGTTCATTACATTACAGTTACAGAATCCCTACAGTGCGGAAGAGGCCATTCAGTCCATCGAGTCTGCACTGACTCTCTGACAGAATATCTTACCCAGTCCCTTTCCCCCACCCTATCCCTGCAACTCTGCACATCTACCGTGGCCAATCCACCTAACCTACACATCTTTGGACACTAAGGGGCAATTTAGCTTGGCCAAACTCCCTAACCTACACATCTTTGGACACTAAAGGGCAATTTAGCATGGCCAATCCACCTACCTACACATCTTTGGACACTAAGGGGCAATTTAGCATGGCCAATCCACCTAATCTACACATCTTTGGACACTAAGGGGCAATTTAGCATGGCCAATCCACCTACCTACACATCTTTGGACACTAAGGGGCAATTTAGCATGGCCAATCCACCTAATCTACACATCTTTGGACACTAAGGGGCAATTTAGCATGGCCAATCCACCTACCTACACATCTTTGGACACTAAGGGGCAATTTAACATGCTCAATCCACCTACCTACACATCTTTGGATACTAAGGGGCAATTTAGCATGGCCAATCCACCTAACCCGCACATCTTTGGACACTAAGGGGCAATTTAGCATGGCCAATCCATCTAACCCGCACATCTTTGGACACTAAGGGGCAATTTAGCATGGTCAATCCACCTAACCTTCATATCTTTGGACACTAAGGGGCAATTTAGCATGGCCAATTCACCTAACCTTCACAACTTTGGACAATAAGGGGAAATTTAGCATGGCCAATCCACCCACCTACACATCTTTGGACACTAAGGGGCAATTTAGCATGGCCAATCCACCTAACCTGCACATCCTTGGACACTAAGGGGCAATTTAACATGGCCAATCCACCTACCTACACATCTTTGGACACTAAGGGGCAATTTAGCATGGCCAATCCACCTAATCTGCACATCTTTGGACACTAAGGGACAATTTAGCATGGCCAATCCACCTAACCCGCACATCTTTAGACACTAAGGGGCAATTTAGCATGGTCAATCCACCTAACCTTCATATCTTTGGACACTAAGGGGCAATTTAGCATGGCCAATCCACCTAACCTGCACAACTTTGGACAATAAGGGGAAATTTAGCATGGCCAATCCATCTAACCTGCACACCTTTGGACTGTGGGAGGAAACCCACGCAGACACAGGGGAGAACGTGCAGACTCCACACAGACAGTGACCAAGCCGGGAATCGAACCCGGGTCCCTGGTGCTGTGAGGCAGCAGTGCTAACAACAGTGCCACCATGCCACTTAGTTAGATTCTGCCCCTCAACTCTATCTACCTGCCTAAGCTTCACATCCTCCCGCTAAAGCAACTCTCTTCAGGTGTATTTATATTCTGCCTTTATCCGCCCCTGGCTGTTTCTCCTGACTCTGAGCTGTCTTTTGCAGAGGTTGAAGATGGAAATCGCGGAGGTTATTGCTGAGCTGGAGAACTTCAATTACACGGAGGAGAGGTGAGGAGTGAACTATTAATGACCATCCTCAAATAATCTGTTCCAGCCCTTAGTGATTCTTGCTGTGATAGGTCCCCCAATGGTCTGTCTGATATTGCAGATTTACAACAGTAAGAGTTTCTCAGTGAATACATTAAACAGGTTCCAACCAGATTCACCTTTGATATGTAGTCACATGTTATAACGACAATGGAATTGTTGGCTAATATACTCAGCGATCAATCTCCATCAGTCTGTCTGCGATCGGATATGGCTATAGTTAGTTTAAGGCATAAAGCAACAGATAAGTCACTCGATCCAAATGGCCAATCCACCTAACCTACACATCTTTGAACACTAAGAGGCAATTTAGCATGGCCAATCCACCTACCTACACATCTTTGAACACTAAGAGGCAATTTAGCATGGCCAATCCACCTACCTACACATCTTTGGACACTAAGGGGCAATTTAGCATGGCCAATCCACCTAACCTACACATCTTTGAACACTAAGAGGCAATTTAGCATGGCCAATCCACCTAACCTACACATCTTTGGACACTAAGAGGCAATTTACAAATGGCCAATCCACCTAACCTGCACATCTTTGGAGTGCGGGAGGAAACCAGAGCACCATAAAGCAATAGATAAGTCACTCAATCCGATTAGCCAATCCCCCTAACTACACACCTTTGGACACTAAGGGGCAATTTAGCATGGCCAATCCACCTAACCTGCACAATTTTAGACACGAAGAGGCAACTTAGTATGGCCAATCAAACTAACCTGCACATGTTTGGAATGTGGGAGGAAACCCACGCAGACACAAGGAGAATGTGCAAACTCCACATGGAAAGTCACTCAAGACCGGAATCAAACCTGGGTTGCTGGCACTGTGAAGCAACAATGCTAACCACTCTGGCACCGTTCCACCCCACTACCCAATCAATCAATCAATCAGTGCAATTTGTGGGCAATTCTTCAGATGTCTGGTTTAAGATTGAATGAGTGAACGACCAGTTAGAATGTGGAACTTGCTACGTCATGGAGTGGTGGAGGTGAATTGCATCGATTCCTTTGAAGGGGAGCTGGATGAACACATGACAGTGAATGGAAGAGTAGGGTGAGATGGCGTAAGGTGGAAGATGAACACTAGCTGAGAGGTGATGGGCCTCATGACCGGTGTTCTCATTAATTCGATGTATTTCTAAAGATGATGTGGAGATGTCGGCATTGGACTGGGGTGGGCACAGTAAGACGTCTCACAACACCAGGTTAAAGTCCAACAAGTTATTTGGAATCAAGAGCTTTCGGAGAGTTTGGAGAATCCCGGCTCTGAGCAAAGCCTGAGCAACTAGGCCCGTTTCCCATGGCATCTCTTTGCTTTGAAATAAACCCCCCCCCCCCACCCCGTGAGTCAATTCACCTGATGAAGGGGCAGCGCTCCGAAAGCTCGTGATTCCACATAAACCTGTTGGACTTTAACCTGCTGTTGTGAGACTTCTTACTATTTCTAAAGAGTTAGTTGAGGTAAGCCAGGGGTGGAGAGCGTTGGGAACCATAGTTCCAAAATGATCTGCTTTTATTGTTAATTTTACTGGAGGTGGGTGTTGCTGGCTAGGCCCTGCATTTGTTGCCCATCCCTTAGTGCCCCTTGAGGAGGTGGTGGTGATTCTGTGATTAAGAAAATCGTCTCCACTCCCTCTCTCATTTTTTTGAATTGCGTGAGGTGACAGTTAGACAACCTGATCTGCTCCGAGGCTGGTTCCCTTAAGAACATAAGAACATAAGAAATAGGAGCAGGAGTAGGCCATCTAGCCCCTCGAGCCTGCCCCGCCATTCAATAAGATCATGGCTGATCTGAAGTGGATCAGTTCCACTTACCCGCCTGATCCCTATAACCCCTAATTCCTTACCGATCAGGCATCCATCTATCCGTGATTTAAACATATTCAACGAGGTAGCCTCCACCACTTCAGTGGACAGAGAATTCCAGAGATTCACCACCCTCTGAGAGAAGAAGTTCCTCCTCAACTCTGTCCTAAACTGACCCCCCTTTATTTTGAGGCTGTGCCCTCTAGTTCTAGTTTCCTTTCTAAGTGGAAAGAATCTCTCCACCTCTACCCTATCCAACCCCTTCATTATCTTATAGATCTCTATAAGATCCCCCCTCAGCCTTCTAAATTCCAACGAATACAAACCCAATCTGCTCAGTCTCTCCTCATAATCAACACCCCTCATCTCTGGTATCAACCTGGTGAACCTTCTCTGCACTCCCTCCAAGGCCAATATATCCTTCCGCAAATAAGGAAACGAGATCCCGGTTTATATTCAAGTGAAATGTTTTTTCCTCTTAATGGCCTTTCCCTCTCCTTCCATTTCAGCGTCATGGCTGAGAGGAACAAACTGATGTCTGCGGGGAAAAAGAAATTCAATATGGATCCCAAAAAGGTATGCTTTATTCACTCTGGCTTTCCATGGTTCATCCTCCCTGCCCCATCTGGAGGTAGCGGAGTCGTGGACTAGCAATCCAGATCACCCATAATAGATAACCCGCTTTGACAAAGGGTCATCTGGACTCGAAACGTCAGCTCTTTTCTCTCCTTACAGATGCTGCCAGACCTGCTGAGATTTTCCAGCATTTTCTCTTTTGGTTTCAGATTCCAGAATCTGCAGTAATTTGCTTTTAACCCATGGTAATGCTCTTGGGGAACTGGGTTCGAATCCCAACATGATAGATGGGATTTAATTGGATTTGATTTGCTTTATTATTGTCACATGTATTGGTATACAGTGAAAAGTATTGTTTCTTACGCGCTATACAGACAAAGCACAGGGCAGCACGGTGGTACAGTGGTTAGCACTGCTGCCTCGCAGCCCCAGGGACCCGGGTTCGATTCCCGGCTTGGGTCACTGTCTGTGTGGAGTTTGCACATTCTCCCCATGTCTGCCTGGGTTCCCTCTGGGTGCTCCGGTTTCCTCCAACAGTCCGAAAGACGTGCAGGTTAGGTGGATTGGCCATGCCAAATCCTTCCTCAGTGTACCCGAACAGGCAGCGGGGTGTGGTGATTAGGGGATTTTCACAGTAACTTCATTGTTAATGTAAGCCTACTTGTGACTAATAAATACACTTTACTTTACTTTTTACCATTCATAGAGAAGGAAAGGAGAGAGTGCAGAATGTAGTGTTCCAGTCATAGCTAGGGTGTAGAGAAAGATCAACTTAATGCGAGGGAGATCCATTCAAAAGTCTGACGGCAGCAGGGAAGAAGCTGTTCTTGAGTTGGTTCATAGAATCCTACAGTGCAGAAGGAGGCCCATCGAGTCTGCACCGACCACAATCCCATCCAGGTCCTATCCCCGTAACCCCATGCATTTACCCTAGCTAGTCCCCCTGACACTAAGGAACAATTTAGCATGGCCAATCCACCTAAACTGCACGTCTTTGGACTGTGGGAGGAAACCGGAGGAAACCCACGCAGACATGGGGAGAATGTGCAAACTCCATTGGTACGTGACTTCAGACTTTTGTATCTTTTTCCCGACGGAAGAAGGTGGAAGAGAGACTGTCCGGGGTGCGTGGGATCCTTAATTATGCTGGCTGCTTTGCCGAGGCAGCGGGAAGTGTAGACAGAGTCAATGGATGGGAGGCTGGTTTGAGTGATGGATTGGGCTACATTCAGAACCCTTTGTAATGAAATGGTGAAATTTGAATTTGATTTTTTTCTTTAAACATGGAATTAAAAGTCTAATTTAAGCCAGAGCTGAGGAGGAATTTCTTCTCTCAGAGGGAAGTGAATCTGGGGAATTCTTTACCACAGAGGGCTGTAGAGGCCGGGTCATCGAGTATATTCAAGGCTGAGATAGACAGATTTTTAACCAGTAAGGGAATCGAGGGATATGGGGATAAGGCGGGAAAGTAGAGTTGAGGATTATCACATCAGATAAGTCATGATCTTGTTGAATGGCGGAACAGACTCGATGGGCCGAATGGCCTATTTCTGCTCCTACGGTCTGATGGTCATTAACAATTGTTGTTAAAAACTCATCTGGTTCACTAATGTCCAACAGATTAGCTAAGATGGCGCCAGAGCGAGGCGACTTCTTGCGAGCGTCCCCAGACTACCCTCTAATTCCATCTTTTACTCTCATTCTATGCTTTAATTGGGCGGCACTGTGGCACACAAATCTCCTCATTTCCACACTCCGGTGCCTGTTTGGGTACACTGAGGGGGACTTTAGCACGGCCAACGTGCCTAACCAGCGCGTCTTTGGGAGGAAACCCACGCAGACACGGGGGGAGAATGTGCAGACTCCGCACAGACAGCGAACCCAAGCCGGGAATCGAACCCGGGTCCCTGGGGCTGCGAGGCAGCTAGTGCTCTAACCGCTGTGCCAGAGTAGGACAAGGTGGAATGAATGCCCTTTCAGAGAGTTGATGGCCCGTCACCGCCAACGTTCTGGGAAAGGACAAAATGTGGTGGTCTGTAATTAATTTCGAGAGTGCATGATGCGGACGTCCAACCTCTTGGGGTTTCTCAGTTTGCAAAACTTCGCTAAGTAGACGCTGTGTTGCTTATAGAAACTCAGACAATCATTAGCTGGAAAGCGAGCAAGGTGAGTCACACAATTGAAGCGCGTTAATTTAGTGCAGCTTCATTGTGTGGGCAATAACACTGAAAAGCCACAGGAAACAAACAAGCTCGTAAGAAATGCCAAAATCTATTCTCAACCCAAAAAGGCTGATGAACCGATATCTTGCACAATTACCGCTAAGATCTTAGCAACTAAAAAAATTCCTTTGTCGACGCAATTGGCTGCTCTTACTTTTCACAAAAGAAGCACAGGAAAATGATGAGTAGGAAAAGACTCGCCGGCCCATTAGGTCCATTCCAGTGTGTACGCGGTGTCTGGGGATTCATGGCCAGACGTTACCCTGGCGTTGTGAGGCAACAGCGCTAACCACTGGCCTGTAGCCCCGCCCCCCACCCCCACCCCCCCCGAGGGTCACTGATCCAAAAGAAAATAGAAATGGAAAAAGGTGGGAAAAAGAAAAGGGGGGAAAAATCTCTCTCCGAATCACATCAAATGAACAAGACGGAGTGCAGGAAAGAGATAGAGAATCTGGGGAACTGGTGCGACGGCAATAATCTCTCCCTCAATGTCAGTAAAACGAAGGAGATAGTCATCGACTTCAGGAAGCCTAGTGGAGGGCACGCCCCTGTCTACATCAACGGGGATGAAGTGGGAATGGTCGAGAGCTTCAAGTTTCTAGGTGTTCAGATCACCAACAACCTGTCCTGGTCCCTCCACGCTGACGCTATGGTTAAGAAAGCCCACCAACGCCTCTACTTTCTCAGGAGGCTAAGGAAATTTGGCATGTCAGCTATGACTCTCAACAGCTTGATGCATGGAGGGTCGGTCCCTCTGTATCACCCCTACAGTTGTTCCATTTTCTGCTCTTTCTAACCTTCTTTGTGTAAATCCTTCCAAACTCCTTCCAATGGCTGGCGGTAAGAGTGGGAGAGACTCCTGGTCAGCCACGCTTGATGTGGAGTGGCGCCCCTCAAGCTATAAGCCTTTGGCGACAGACTAGCAACCTGTTCCAGGAATCTACGGAAACAGACAAAAGTCCGCCTTCGTGCACCACTAGGCGTGGGAAGAGAATTGGAATTAGACCTTCACGGGTTGACTTGAAAGGGTGTTCTTTTAAGTTTAAAGTTTATTTATTATTGTCACAAGTAGGCTTACATTAACACTGTAATGAAGTTACTGTGAAAATCCCCTAGTCGCCACACTCCGGCGCCTGTTCGGGTACACTGAGGGAGAATTTAGCATGGCCAATGCACTTAACCAGCACGTCTTTCAGACTGTGGGAGGAAACCGGAGCACCCGGAGGAAACCCATGCAGACACGGGGAGAACGTGCAGACTCCACACAGACAGTGACCCAAGCCGGGAATCGAACCCGGGTTCCCGGCGCTGTGAGGCAGCAGTGCTAACCCGCTGTGCCATTCATCTGGTGAAAATGCACAAGATTGAGACTGCTATAAACTTGCAACTCTGCTGCTGACTGTTTTTATCATTCCTCAGGGCATAGAGCACCTGATACAGAACAAATTGTTGTCTCCGAAAGAGGAAGATATTGCCAAGTTCCTGTACAAGGGGGAAGGTCTGCATAAAACAGCCATCGGAGACTATCTGGGACTGAGGTGAGATCTGTACCCAAACTACAGCCTGGAACCCAACACAAACCCTCTCAAAGCTGCGGGGGAATCAGAAAGAACTTGTATTCGTAAAGCGCCTCTCACCAATTCAAGTCTTTAAGCGAATTAAATATTCTAAAAAATGTAGTTGAGTTGTAATGTAAGAAACGGGACGTCCAATTAAACGTAGAAATTTAAAAATTACATCGAAACGTAGAAAATGTTCGGGGCGCGAAAAACCCAAAGACCGAGAAAAACCCGGGTTCAATTCCGGACTCGGGTCTGTGCCGAGACTGCACGTTCTCCCCATGTCTGCGTGGGTTTCCTCCCACACTCCAAAGATGTGCAGGCTAGGCTGATTGGCTGTGCTAAATTGACCCTTAGTGTCAGGGGGATTAGCAGGGTAAATATGTGGGGTTACGGGGATTGGGCCTGGGTGGGATTGTGGTCAGTGCGGGCTCGATGGGTCGAATGGTCTCCTTCTGCACAGTGGGGATTCCATGATGGATTCTATGATACTAGAATAGGAGCAGGAGTAGACCATTTGGTCCTTCGAGCCTGCCGAATATCATAGAATCAATACAGTACAGAATGCAGCCATTCGGCCCATCAGACCTACACTGGCAACAATCTCACCCAGGCGCTATTCCCATAACCCCACATATTTACCCCGCTAGTCCCCCTGACACCAAGGGACAATTTGGCATGGCCAATACACCTAACCCGCACATCTTTGGACTGTGGGAGGAAACCGGAGCACCCGGAGGAAACCCACGCAGACACGGGGAGAACGTGCAAACTCCACACAGACAGTGACCCAAACCGGGAATCAAACCCGGGTCCCTGGTGCTGTGAGGCAGCAGTGCATCTTCTGCTCTGTAAGGATTCTATGAGATGGGGTTTTTTTAAACAGCCATCCAGTATTTTCCCAATCATTACTAATCAGGGTGGCGTTTTTATTCCCGTTTTATTTGTAATTAATTGAATTTAAATTCCCGATCGGCCATGGTGGGATTGGAACTTATGGCTGGAATTTTACCATTCCTCCCACCACGGGAATCGGAGCTGGCGAGGGGCGGACTATGGAAAGGTCCGTTGACCTTGGGCAGGATTTTACACTTTCGGGATGAGCGAGGCCATAAAATATCTCCCCATGTTTCTGGATCATTCCTCAGGGTCTCGGGATTACTGGGCCACTGATGCGACCTTTCTCGACGGCCAAGCGAGAGCTAGCTTCCCGATTGGCTCGGGAAAGGTGTGGGCATGTCAGGAGACCAATGACGGAAGGGCGGAGAGTAGAGTGATTGATTGGTGGTGAGAGGTCATGTGACAAGGGAGAGCTCCAGGAATGTGTCATGCTGGAGTTGGCAACCCTCCGGGCGGAGTTACTTCGGGAATGCTAAATTGGTTTTCTTTTTGCTCCCTTTCTCCGCAGAGAACCGTTATTCCTCAGGATCCTACAGTGCTTCGTCGAACTGCATGAGTTTGCTGACCTCAACCTCGTGCAGGCGCTGAGGTGAGAATCTCCCAGTGGGTTGTCAATCCTTCAGGTTGTGCAAAACACCGTTCAGACATTTTCTCTTCCCTCGTGGCCTGTCACAGTTGCGTCCATTTTTATTCTTTCCCTTCAGTCTCTGACCCTCCCTTCTGCCATCTTTCCTTATCGAACCATTCCACCCACTCCCACCCCCCATCACTTGTACTAAAGTACAAAACATAGAAACATAGAAACTAGAAGGAGGAGGAGGCCATTCAGCCCTTCGAGCCTGCTCCGCCATTCATTATCATCATGGCTGATCATCCAATTCAATATCCTGATCCCCCCCCCCTCCCTCCATAATCCCCTTTTATTTTATTCATTGGTGGTAACATGGGTGTCGCTGGCTGGGCCAGCATTTATTGCCCACCCCTAGTTGCCCTTGTTCAGAGGGCAGTTGGGAGTCAACCACATTGCTGTGGCTCTGGAGTCACACGTAGGCCAGACCGGGTAAGGACGGCAGATTTCCGTCCCTAAAGGACATGAGTGAGCCAGATGGGTCCCTTTAGCCCCACGAGCTCTATCTAATTTCTTCTTGAAATCACACAATGTTTTGGCCTCAACTACTTTCTAAATTCTCCCTCGGTGTACCCGAACAGGCGCCGGAGTGTGGCGGCTCGGGGATTTTCACAGTAACTTCATTGCAGTGTTAATGTAAGCCTACTCGTGACACGAATAGATAAACTTTTTAATGACTATTGATTCTCACTGCGCTTGACTTACGTCTGGGTGTGGGCTTGGGAAAAAGTGAAAAGAGGCTGTAGAAAGAGGTGGACGCCAAAGCAGACAGTGTAAAACAATGTATTCAAAACCTGTTACACACATCGAGGCCAGTGTCATCTCTGTGTGGCTGCGAGATTATATCAAATAATCAAGATTCTCCTGCAAAATCACTAACGTGCTTACTTTCCTCCGAACATCATGTCTTATTTTATCGGGTGGATTACAGACAATTATATGGGTGGCACGGCGGTTAGCACTGCTGCCTCACAGCGCCAGGGACCCCTGGGTTCGATTCCAGCCTTGGGTCACTGTTTGTACGGAGTTTGCACATTCTCCCCGTGTCTGCGTAGGTTTCCTCCGGGTGTTCTGGTTTCCCTCCAAAGATGTGCAGGTTAGGTGGATTGGCCATGCTAAAATTGCCCCTTAGTGTCAGGGGGACTAGCTAGGGTAAATGCATGGGGTTATGGGGATAGGGCCTGATTGGGATTGTGGTTGATGCAGACTTGATGGGCCGAATGGCCTCCTTCTGCACTGTAGGGATTCTATGATATACCCCTTTCCTGCCCCACCCTCATGCGTACTTCTCTCCAATACCCCAAAGTACGAGACAGAATACAGGAATGAGATAGAGAATCTGGTGAACTGGTGCAGTGACAATAATCTCGCCCTCAATGTCAACAAAACAAAGGAGATAGTCATCGACTTCAGGAATCATAGTGGAGAACATGCCCCTGTCGAAATCCGGATGTGTACACAGATTCAATGGATGGGAGACTGGTTTGCGTGATGGACTGGGCTACATTCGCGACCGTTTGTAGTTTCTTGCGGTCTTGGGCAGAGCAGGAGCCATACCAAGCTATGATAAAATCAGAAAGAATGCTTTCTATGGTGCATCTGTAAAAGTTGGTGAGATTCGTAGCTGACATGCCAAATTTCCTTCGTCTTCTGAGAAAGTAGAGGCGT
This sequence comes from Mustelus asterias, assembly GCF_964213995.1. Classification (NCBI taxonomy): domain Eukaryota; kingdom Metazoa; phylum Chordata; class Chondrichthyes; order Carcharhiniformes; family Triakidae; genus Mustelus; species Mustelus asterias. The sequence continues at coordinate 10,568,627 of NC_135821.1, forward strand.
TGGTGGGGCTTTCGTAACTATAGTGTCGGCGTGGGGAGGACCAGGACAGGTTCTTGGTGATCTGGACACCTAAAAACGTGAAGCTCTCGACCGTTGCTACTTCATTCTCAGTCCACCATGCAAACCAGCCTCCCATCCATTGACTCTGTGATGCGCGATTAAATTACTCGGGAGGCTGGATCGTACCCGGGAAATAAAGGCTTTTATTAGTAACAAGAATGGAGCATACTGCTTAACAATACAATCCCAGACTAAAGGGTCACCAGGCAGTGCAGTGATCTTTATACTCCTACAGGTAGGCGGAGCCAACCGGAGTGTACCACAGAACAATACCAACAGGTAGAACACCCCAACCCTAACCCCAACAGTGACAACAGTAACATATGTACAAGTACCCATAGTGCTAACCATCTATGGTTCAGTACCCATAGTGGTAACCATCTATGGTTCACCACACTCTGTCTACACTTCCCACTGCCTCGGAAAAGCAGCCAGCATAATTAAGCACCACGCACACCCCGGACATTCTCTCTTCCACCTTCTTCCATCAGGAAAAAGATAACCAAAGTCTGAGGTCACGCACCGGCCGACTCAAGAACAGCTTCTTCCCTGCTGCTGTCAGACTTTTGAATGGACCCTACCTCACACTACGTTGATCTTTCTCTACACCCTAGCTATGACTGTAACACTACATTCTGCACCCTCTCCTTTCCTTCTCTATGAATGGTATGCTATGTCTGTATAGCGCGCAAGAAACAATGCTTTTCACTGTATGCTAATATATGTGACAATAATAAATCAAATCAAATTAAACATGTTTTCTCTAACTTACAGGCAGTTTCTGTGGAGCTTTCGACTGCCAGGCGAAGCACAGAAGATCGACAGAATGATGGAAGCTTTTGCCACGCGGTATTGCCAATGCAACCCAGATGTCTTCCAATCGACTGGTAGGGAATGCTGTGAGGCAGCGGTGCTAACCACTGTGCCGCCACTCTGCCCCCTGTGGACAGTTGTCATGGTCACCATTAGTGAGCCAATTTACTAATTGAATTTTAATTCCACCGGTTACTATGGTGGGATCTGAACCCATATCTCCAGAGCTTCAGCCTGGAATGCTATTCCGTGGCATTGCCCCCCAGAACACCGAGGCCCCTGCCATTCCCTCATTCCCCCTCATCCCTCTCAACCTAAGTAATGAGAAATGCCAGTCCCTCACTCTGATTTTCTTCAATACCTTTCTATGATTGGTCAGTGGCTGTCTCCCGCTCAGGTTAACTCTTCAGATGCTGCCATTTTGTCTTGCACCATTGGCCAATGAATCATGGACAGGGTGTATGAAAGATATCTGTTAACCCCAGGATTAGGGCACCACGGTGGCGCAGTGGTTAGCACTGTGGCCTCACAGCACCAGGGACACGGGTTCGATTCCGGCCTTGGGTCACTGTCTGTGCGGGGTTTGCACATTCTCCCCGTGTCTGTGTGGGTTTCCTCCGGGTGCTCCGGTTTCACCCCTCAGTCCAAAGATGTATAGGTTAAGTGGATTGGCCATGCTAAATTGCCCCTTAGTGTCCAAAGATGTGCAGGTTAGTTGGATTGGCCATGCTAAATTTCCCCTTAGTGTCCAAAGATGTGCAGGTTAGTTGGATTGGCCATGCTAAATTTCCCCTTAGTGTCCAAAGATGTGCAGGTTAGTTGGCTTGGCCATGCTAAATTGCCCCTTATTGTTCCGAGAAGTACTGGTTGGGTGGATTGGCCATGTGAAAATGCCCCTTATTGTCCCAAATTATGTAGATTAGAGGGACTAGCAGGGTAAATATGGGATTGGGGCCTGGGTGGGATGCTATTTTGGAGAGTGAGTGCAGACTCGATGGGCCGAATGGCCTCCTCCTGCACTGTAGGGATTCTATGATTTATAACAAGCCACTGCCTGGGAGCCATTGCTGATTACCTTATTGTCACAGAATCACTTTAACAGATTGTGTCATCGTGAACATACCTCAAGGGCTAACGGCTCACCCTTCATTGCAGATACCTGCTACGTGTTGTCCTTTGCGGTGATTATGCTCAACACCAGTCTCCACAATCCCAATGTGAAGGAGAAACCTGCGCTGGAGAGATTCGTGGCGATGAATCGTGGGATTAACAATGGAGGCGATCTCCCACATGTGCTCCTCAGGGTAGGTGTGCCCGTCAAGAATTCGCTGCCTCTGCCTCTTCCTGGGCTCCTCGGGAAATAACCTGAGATAACGAAAACTGCGCTGGAACAGGAGGAGGCCGTTCAGCCCCTCAAGCCTGCTTCTTGTATTCATTCATGGGAGTCGATGGCTGGCCAGCATTTATAAGTTTATTTATTAGTGTCACAAGTAGGCTTACATTAACACCACAATGAAGTTACTATGAAAATCCCCTAGTCGCCACACTCCGGCGCCTGTTCGGGTACACTGAGGGAGAATTTAGTGTGGCCAATGCACCCTAACCAGTCTTTTGGACTGTGGGAGGAAACCGGAGGAAACCCACGCAGACACGGGGAGAACGTGCAAACTCCGCACAGACAGTGACCCAAGTGGGAATCGAACCCGGGTCCTTGGCGCTGTGAGGCAGCAGTGCTAACCACTGTGCTGCCAATTTATTGCCCATCCCTACTTGCCCTTGAGAAGGTGGTGAGGAGCTGCCTTCTTGAACCGCTCCACAATGCCGTTAGGGCTTTCTGTTGAGACTTTGTAGCGATTGATACAACTGAATATCTCACTCGGCCATTTCAGAGGGCAGTTGGGAGTCAACCACACATTGCTGTGGCTCTGGAGTCACATGTAGACCAGACCGGGTAAGGACAGCAGATTTCCTCATCCTAAAGGGAGCCAGATGGGTTTTTCTGACAATGGTTTCATGGTCATCGTAGAATCATAGAATCCCTACAGTACAGTAGGAGGCCATTCGGCCCATCGACTCTGTACCACAATCCCACCCAAGCCCTACATATTTACCCTGCTAATCCCCCTGACACTAAGGGCCAATTTAGTATGGCCAATCAACCTAACCTGCACATCTTTGGAGAGTGGGAGGAAACCGGAGCACCTGGAGGAAACCCACGCGGACATGGAGAGAATGTGCAAACTCCACACAGACAGTGACCCGAGCCGGGAATCGAACCCGGATCTCTGGTGCTGTGAAGCAGCAGTGCTAACCCACTGTGCCACCGTGCCGCCCTTAATTGTCATCAGTGGATTCTTAATTCCAGATATTTTTTATTGAATTCAAATCACACGACCTGCTGCGGTGGGATTTGAACCCGGGTCCTCAGAACATTAGCTGAGTTTCTGGATTAATAGTTTAGCGATAATACCACTCCGGCCATCGCCTCCCCGTAGTGTGCCATTTAATTATATCATGGCGGATCTATATCTTAATCCCATCCAGTTTGGAGCCATATTCTTTAAGCGCTCATCCCACAAAAATCTCCATGTTTCTGTTTTGACCCAGCCCAGTGACACCATAAACCAATTAGAAAAAACTTTTCAATTGATCTCCCCCCCCAGTCATAGAATCCTTCAGAGTAGAAGGAGGCCATTCAGCCCATCGAGTCTGCACCGACTACAATCCCACCCAAGCCCTATCCTAGTAACTCCACATATTTACCCTGCTAATCCCCCTGACACTAATGAGCAAATTTAGCACGACCAATCCACCTAACCCGCACATCATTGGGTTGTGGGAGGAAACCGGAGCACCCGGAGGAAACCCACGCAGACACGGGGAGAACGTGCAGACTCCACTCAGACAGTGACCCAAGCCGGGAATTGAACCCGGGTCCCTGGCGCTGTGAGGCAGCAGTGCTAGCCACTTATTGGCACTATCCAATCCTTTAATTATCTTAAACGCCTCAATTAGATTGCTCCTTAATATCCGACAGTCAAGGGAGTATAAGCCTTGGAGATGTAACCAGTCTCCACATAATTTAACCCATTTGGTTGAGGGGTCAATCACGAGGGGGCATTGTTTTGGGGTGAGGGGCAGGAGATTCAGAGGAAAAAAATTCACTCAGAGGATGGTGGGAATCTGGAATGCGCTGCCTGGGAAGGTAGTGGGGGCCGGAAACATTACAACCTTAAATATATGGGTGAGCACTTGAAATATCATAACATTCAAGGGTATGGAACAAGTGCAGGAAAATGGGACTAGCGCGCCTTTAGTGGTAGATATTGTCGGTGCAGGCTCGATGGGCCAAAGGGCCTTTTCTGTGCTGTATGATTCGATGGGCAGGATTTTCCAACCAGGCTGGCCCCAAGACTGGAAAATCCCGCCCGAGGTTAACGGACCTCTGCACAGTCCCTGTCCCGCCCGTTACGATTCCTGTGGCAGGCGGGACAGGAAGATTCCGCCCTATTTAGCCCCAGTGTCTGATGACTCTGCATCACACTCTCTCCAAGGCTAATATCTCCTTCCTGTGGGACACGGGGAGTGGGGAGTGAGGGTGGAACTTCAGGCTTCAGATTCAGCCGGATAGAATTTCACATCAAATTGAACCTTCGGATGTTGGGAATCTCTCACAGCCTCTCTCTCCATTCCGATTCCTTTCCGCTAGAATTTGTATGAGAGCATCCGGAACGAGCCATTTAAAATCCCGGAGGATGATGGGAATGACCTGACACATACGTTTTTCAACCCAGACCGGGAAGGCTGGCTTTCCAAACTCGGTGAGTAAGAGATTCCCGATTACTGCGGCATTCTGGGAGAGGTGGAGGCAACAGACCAATCACAACGAAGCAATACACTCACTCACACACACACTCACACACTGACACACTCACACACAAACACTCACACACGCACACACACACTCATTCACACACACACTCACACTCACGTACTCACACACACACTCACACACACGCACACACTCACTCACACACACGCACTCACACACACGCACTCACACACACACACACACACACACACACGTGCTCACACACACTGACACACTGACACACACACACACACTCACATACACACACACGTGATCCCAACCACAGATTTACATGTGGGGGAGGCTGTGGTTGTCCCCACCGCGACCCCCCCCCCCCCCCCCCAACCGCCTTTGGGCCAATTGAGGCCATTAAGTGGTTGACTAATGACCAATTAAGGATCACCTCCCATCCCCAGCAATTATCGATGGGCTGAATGGCCTCCACTGCTGATCCAAGTTGACATGTTTTTATGTAGCAAGTCCATGCTTTCATCTTGATCGAGATGCTGGGATGGGGGAGGGGGGATGCGGGGTCAATCGTAACCAATCAGATCTCAGCCACTGGATTCACCCTTGCACTGGTAATCCTATTCCAGCCAATCAGAGGGCAGAATCCGCGGTGTGACTCCATTCCAAGGTGCCACCCCATGTGACGCGTCTCTAACTATCTTTACAGGAGGTCGGGTGAGGACGTGGAAGCGCCGGTGGTTTATTTTGACTGATAACTGCCTTTATTACTTTGAGTACACGACAGTAAGTGGCTTTTCCTTCACATGACCTGTGACAAGGTAGGATCTGGGGCACAGAAATAGGCCATTGGGCCCAGACAATCCATGCTGTCCACTCGAGCCTCCCTCTGTCTTTCCTCAATTAAACCTCCCATCGTAACCCCGATTCCCTTCTCCCTCGTGTGTCTGTCTGGATTCCCCTTACTTAAATCCAAGCCATTTGCTTCAGCCACTCCCTGTGGGAGCTGGTTCCACCTTCTCACCACGCTCTGGGTAAAGACATTTTTTGGACACTAAGGGGCAATTTAGCACGGCCAATCCCCCTAACCTGCACATCTTTGGATACTAAGGGGCAATTTAGCATGGCCAATCCCCCTAACCAACACATCTTTGGATACTAAGGGGCAATTTAGCATGGCCAATCCCCCTAACCAACACATCTTTGGACACTAAGGGGCAATTAAGCATGGCCAATCCTCCTAACCAACACATCTTTGGACACTAAGGGGCAATTTAACATGGTCAATCCACCTAATCTGCACATCTTTGGACACTAAGGGGCAAGTTAGCATGGCCAATCTACATAATCTGCATACCTTTGGACACTAAGGGGCCATTTAGCATGGCTAATCCATCTAACCTGCACATTTTTGGAGTGTGGGAGGAAACCGGAGCATCCGGAGGAAACCCACGCAGACACAGGGAGAACGTGCAGACTCCACACAGACAGTCACCCAAGGCTGGAATTGAACCCGGGTCCTTGGCGCTGTGAAGCAACAGTGCTAACCACAGTGCCACCCCGTCGTCACCTCAGGCAGTACCTGAGTGTGTTATAAGTACACTTCTTAAGCGAAATATAAAGATCCCAAAACACATGTTTACAACAAGGATGTGATTTTGTTTTTTCAGGATAAGGAACCCCGAGGTATTATCCCATTGGAGAACTTGTGCGTGAAAGTGGCAGAAGACTCCAGAAAATTGGTAGGTGGTTAAAATAATAATGTTAAAAACAGAGGTGTTGAAGGATGTTGATGGTATAGGGTGAATTATTTTGGCATAAGCCTGGCAGCGCCGAACTATCCTTCAGAGCAAAATGCTGCGGCTACTGGAGATCTGAGATAAAAACAGAAAATGCTGGAAAAACTCCATGGGTCTGGCAGCATCTGTGGAGAGAGAGAGAGAGACACTGGGCAGGATTTTCCAGTCCCTCCTTCCGGCGGGATCTTCCAGTCCCATCAAAGGTGAGCCCCTCTCGGACCCCCGTAGCGGGTTCCCCAGCGGTGGGAAGGGCAAGCCACACAAAATGGCGTAGATTCCGCTGGGACAGGGTTGGTCAGATGGACAGATGGTATTTAACTCTGACAAGTGCGAGATGATGCACTATGGGAGAAGAAACAAGACATGGGAGTATTTAATGATTGGCAGGACACTGGGAAGCTCCGATTAACAGAGGGATCTTGGGGTAAATATTCCCAGATCCCGGAAGTCAGCAGAGCAGGTGAATAGGATAGTTGAGAAGGCAAATGGGACACTTTGCTTTGATCAGTTGCGGCATAGACTATAAGAGCAAGGAGGTTATGTTGGAGTTGTACAGAGTGTGGCCACAGCTGGAGTACTGCGTGCAGTTCTGGTCACCTCACTACAGGAAGGGTGTGATCGCACTATAGGGGGTGCAGAGGAGATTCACCAGGATGTTGCCTGGGACGGAGCATTTGAGTTATCAGGAGAGACTGGATAGGCTTGGATTGTTTTCTCTAGAGCAGAGGAGACTGAGGGAGGACATGATTGAGATGTATAAGATTATGAGGGGTATGGACAGGGTGAGTAGGGAGCAGCTGTTCCCCCTTGGTTGAGGGGTCAATCACGAGGGGGCAGAGTTTTGGGGAAAGGGGCAGGAGATTCAGAGGGGATTTGAGAAAAAACTTTTTCACTCAGAGGGTGGTGGGAATCTGGAATGCGCTGCCTGGGAAAGTAGTGGAGGCTGGAAACCTTTAACAAATATTTGGATGAGCACTTGAAATATAACATTCCAGAATATGGGACAAGTGCAGGAAAATGGGATTAGCGCACCTTTAGTGGTAGCTATTGTCAGTGCAGACTCGATGGGCCGGAGGGTCTTTTCTGCTCTGTATGACTCTATGGGGAGAATTTTCCAGTCCCGTCCCGTCACAGGGATCGGAACGGGTGAGGGGCGGACAATGGGAAGGTCCGTTGACCTCAGGCGGGATTTTCTGGTTTTGGGATGAGTGAGGCCATAAAATTCCACCCTGTGACTCTACTGACTGGAAGATGCGGCCAATGGCCAATGGTGAGCTGCCTCTGCTGCTGGAAAATACGGGAGGGAGGGCAGGCCTGGAAAATCCCATCCTGAGTTACTGTTTCAAATCTGTATGACTTCCTTGGAACGGAGAACACTTGGGAAAATGGAACTCTACTTCTGTCCTGTGGGAGAGTCTTACTGGGCTTAAAGGTTCACTTTTGTTTCTCTCTCCAAGGGCGCTGCCAGACGGAACATAAGAACTAGGAGCAGGAGTAGGCCATCTGGCCCCTCGAGCCTGCCCCGCCATTCAATAAGATCATGGCTGATCTTTTTGTGGACTCAGCTCCACTTACCTGCCCGCTCATCATAACCCTTTTCAAAAATGTATCTATCCTTGCCTTAAAAACATTCAATGAGGCAGCCTCAATTGCTTCACTGGGCAGGGAATTCCACAGATTCACAACCCTTTGGGTGAAGAAACTCCTCCTCAACACAGTCCTAAATCTGCTCCCACTTATTTTGAGGCCATGCTCTTAGTTCTAGTTTCATCTGCCAGTGGAAACAACTTCCCTGCTTCTATCTTATCTATTCCCTTCATAATCTTATATGTTTCTATAAGATCTCCCCTCATTCTTCTGAATTCCAGTGAGTATAGCCCCAGTCTACTCAGTCTCTCCTCATAAGCCAACCCTCTCAACTCCGGAATCAACCTAGTGAATCTCCTCTGCACCCCCTCCAGTGCCAGTATATCCTTTCTCAAGTAAGGAGACCAAAACTGTACACAGTACTCCAGGTGTGGCCTCACCAGCACCTTATACAGCTGCAACATAACTTAACTGTTTTTAAACTCCATCCCTCTAGCAATGAAAATTCCTTCTGGCTGGGACTGGCTGGGCTTACATTCCAAAGTTTCTTTATTTGGAGGTGGAAGGATCTCAAATTACCACCTCATTTCTCTGTGAGGTGTCCGCACCCATTCTGGCTCTTCCCCATCCATAGTGTGGGGAAGACTAGGGTTGCCAACGCTCCAGAATTGTCCTGGAGTTTTCAGGAATAGGAAGTGAGCTTCCCTGGAGAAACATTAAACAAAAGTGTGTTTGCTTTCCATCTTCTTTGAGCAATATCAGGACAATAATTGGAGATGTTGGGGGGTGTGGAAGGAGGTGGGGTGACCAAGTGGGGCAGAGGGAGGATCCAGGTTGTGCAATGAAGCCTCGAACAATACATCCACCCAGAGTTGGCATGTCAACTCTTAGCCCCGTATCAGCATCGCCTGATGCATTTTATACCTGTAATGTCATGGAATATCCCAGCAGTGCAGAAAGAGGCCATTCAGCCCATCAAGTGTGCACCGACTCTCCAAAAGAGCATCCCACCCAGGCCCCCTCCCCCGCTCTATCCCCGTAACCTCACATTTAGCATGGCTAATCCACCTAACCTGCAAATCTTTGGACACTAAACAGCAATTTAGCATGGCCAATCCACCTATCCTGCACATCTTTGGACACTAAGGGACAATTTACCATGGCCAATCCACCTAACCTACACATCTTTGGACACTAAACAGCAATTTAGCATTGACAATCCACCTAACCCGCACGTCTTTGGACACTAAACAGCAATTTAGCATTGACAATCCACCTAACCTGCACATCTTTGGACACTAAGGAGCAATTTAGCCTGGCCAATCCACCTAACCTGCACATCTTTGGACACTAAGGGGCAATTTAGCCTGGCCAATCCACCTAACCTGCACATCTTTGGACACTAAGAGGCAATTTAGCATGGCCAATCCACCTAACTTATACATCTTTGGACACTAAGGAGCAATTTAGCATGGCCAATCCACCTAACCTGCACATCAAGGGTGACACAGTGGGATCGGGCCTGGATGGGGATGACACTAATAAATAAACAGTATTTACGTGGTTGGATAAGTTCCTGGTCGATGGTAACCTTGAGATGTCGAAGACGATCGGAAAGCGATGTGACAAGAATATTACATTTGTGGAGAGATTACAGGCTAACCGTGGACCAACTTGCTTTGATATTGCAGAACTGCTTTGACCTGTACAGTCCCAACAGTAAAGGTCACACCATTAAAGCCTGCAAAACAGATACTGACGGCAGAGTGGTGGAGGGGAATCACAGCTTTTACAGGATATCTGCCCCTTCCAGAGAAGAGAGGGATGAATGGATCAAATCAATCAGGTAAACCTGATCTGTAAATTATAAAACTGATCTGTACATTAAAACTCCAAGTCTTAGCAGCAAGACTGTTTAAGAACTTTTCCCCAAAAACCATCCATGCATCAAGTATGCCTACGGCATACTGATGGTAACCATGATGTGGAGATGCCGGCGTTGGACTGGGGTAAGCACAGTAAGAAGTCTCACAACACCAGGTTAAGTCCAACAGGTTTATTTGGTAGCAAATACCATAAGCTTTCGGAGCGTGCTGCTCCTTCATCAGATGGAGCTCCATCTGACGAAGGAGCAGCGCTCCGAAAGCTTATGGTATTTGCTACCAAATAAACCTGTTGGACTTTAACCTGGTGTTGTGAGACTTCTTACTGTACGGCATACTAGTCAGAAAACGCCCAATCTCGTCTGATCTCAGAAGCTAAGCAGACTCATGCCTGGTTAATAGTTGGATAGGAGACCGCCTGGGAATACCAGGTGCAGTAGGCTTTGGGGTGGCACAGTGGTTAACACTGCTGCCTCACGGCGCCAGGGTCCCGGGTTCGATTCCCCGCTTGGGTCACGGTCTGTGCGGAGTTTGCACGTTCTCCCCATGTCTGCATGGTTTCCTCCCACAGTCTGAAAGACATAGAACATAGAACAGTACAGCACAGAACAGGCCCTTCGGCCCACGATGTTGTGCCGAGCTTTATCTGAAACCAAGATCAAGCTATCCCACTCCCTATCATCCTGGTGTGCCGGTTAAGGCCCTGATGCGCGATAAATCACACGGGAGGCTGGATGTACCCGGGAAATAAAGGCTTTTATTGCCAACAATAACGGAGCTACTATATACAGTATACGATCCCAGACTAAAGGGTCACCAGGCAGAGCAGTGACCTTTATACCTCTCCCGGAAGGCGGAGCCAACTGGGGTGTACCATAGGACTATATTAACAGGTAGAACAGCCCAACCCTAACCCCAACAGTAACATATCTACAGACTCATAGTACTGGCCAGACCATGGCTCAGCACTCCTGGTGGTAACCAACAATGGTTCACCACAGGCCCATTGACCCGAACAGGCGCCAGAGTGTGGCGATTAGGGGAATTTCACAGTAACTTCATTGCAGTGTTAATTGACTGCAAAGGTGTAACCTGTTTTTACTACATTTCAGGGCCAGCATCACCCGAGATCCTTTCTACGACATGGTGGCAGCAAGAAAGAAAAAGTTAACCGTCAACAAATCGAATTGAAAAGGTTTTAACTTCATTCTTTCCCCCCCGAATGGAGGGATAAACAAGACAGTGAATTGATGAAGGTGGCGGCTGTACGTATTCCAGTGGCTGGCGCATGCACAATTCCCAGAACATTCCTCCTGGTATCCCAGATATCGGGATGCTCAGCAAGGGATTCCTGAACCATTCCTTTATTCCGAATTGGGATTTGCACACCTTCGCGTTCTTGTCGCTCCTTCAGTTATCAGGACCCTTTCTCCGCACATCGATGGATCAGATGGGAGCCATCAAGATTTGATAATACCCCCTCATCCTGCACTCCACCGCTTCGCATACAGTTCCATGGTCCAATTTCTTATCAGAATTATTGGGCTCCATTAACATCTATTGGTTTTTCTCAAGACATCCCATGCTGAATCATGGGACAATGGTTGAATTCTTTGCCTCGCGTTTAACTAGAACCTTGTCGGTGATCAGCGTGGTACTTTACCCTCTTTGGTATCCAGTTAGACACATCAGACTTTGGTGAGGCCACACCTGGAGTACTGTGCACAGTTTTAGCCTCCTTATCTAAGGAACGATATACTTGCCTTCAGATTGCAATGAAGGTTCACAAGGCTGATTCCTGGAATGAATCAGCAGGTGCTCAGAAGAGGTTGCATAGATTAGGCCCATCCTCGCTAGAGTGAGGGATAATTGCGCTGATACTTATGCAATTCTTAAGGGTCTTTGTAGGTCGGTGCTAGGAGGGCGCTTCCCTTAGCTGGAGGGTCCAGAACTAGGGTCCCAGTCGCAGGGACTGACTTGGAAATGTATCGGCCATTCCTTTGCAGTCACTGGGTCCAAATCCTGGAATTCCCTCCCTCACGGCATTGTGGGTCAACCCACAGCACGTGGACTGCAGCGATTCAAGAAGACAGCTCACCACCACCTTCTCAAGGGGCAACTAGGGATGGGCAATAAATGCTGGCCCAGCCAGCGACGCCCATGTCCCACGAATGAATAAAATAGAAAGTGAGGGATCGGCCCATTTTGACTGAGTTGAGGAAAGATTGCTTCACTTAAAGGGGCTCAAGTCTTTGTAATTCTTTACCCCAGAGGGATCTGGATGTTCATATGTTGAGTATAATCAAGATACAGATCTATAGAGTTTTGGATAATCAGGGAATTAAGGGATAGAAAATCAATTGTGATCTAGGGTTCAAAGGGACAAATGGTCTCTTCCTTCAGTTCCTTAGTGTTCTTATCATAATATTTCAAAATGACCCAGTCTACAGCCAATATGTTTGGACTGATTTAGATGACTTGGCTTTTGAGGTGTGGCAGTTTTTCAGTATCAGAGAGCTATTGTTAGGACATCTTTTTTTGTTAATTCATTTGTGGGACATGGGCGTCGCTGGCTGGGCCAGCATTTATTGCCCATCCCTGGATGCCCGAGGGCAGTTGAGAGTCAACCACATTGCTGTGGCTCTGGAGTCACGTGTAGGCCAGACTGGGTAAGGACGGCAGATTTCCTTCCCTAAAAGATATTATTGAACCAGATGAATTTTTCCGACAATTGACAATGGCTTCATGGTCGTCAGTAGATTCTTAATTCCAGAGATTTAAAAAAAAGCTATGTAATCCTTGAATTAAAATGGTTGACAAACTGATTGATGGAACGGTGGTTAAAAACATACTTTATAATCGTAAGATTCCTACAGTGCAGAAGGCCATTCGGCCCATCAAATCTGCACCAACTCTCTGACAAAGTGTCTTTTCATCTTATTGAATATACCTTTGAATATCTGAGTTTCTTTTTAATAGATAGACATACATATGGGTATATGGTGAGTTTTCATATAAAATAAGCACTTGTTAACGAATCTAGGTTCAAAATAGAGGGCTAATTGTTTTACACTATGCACGTTGCATTGCTTTGGTTTATGTCCAGCGCACCATGATACCAAAGCCTCAAGTGTGAGAAGGTAGTTATCCAGCTCCCCGGTTTTCCATTCTCCTGGGAGTTCACTGTCGTTGGGCTACACTTCTACACGTGACAACTTCCCAATTCTTCAGCCTGCACAAGGAACGTTGGCAAGCTACTCCAACGTTGGGTTTAGTGGGGAAGGAGGCAACTGAGTCCAAGCCTAGAGTCGCCCCCATGTCAACACAAGCACTCTTATCCATACATGGTTAACCAAGGCAACAATCACTGGATTATGGAGTCTCATTGAGTCCCTTCCCCAGCCATGACAAGCTATCTCCGATTAGCAGTCTGGGTGGGATTGGTGAGTTTAATAGACATTTGATCTTTCGCTATCTTAGTCTTTCTGCTCAATGTTCAGCTGTGGCTCGGTGGGTAGCTTTTGTACCTCTTGGATAGAAGGTTATGGCATCAAGACCTACTCCCAATATAGGTGACTGGGTAAAGTCTGCACGTTCTCCCCGTGTCTGCGTGGGTTTCCTCCGGGTGCTCCGGTTTCCTCCCACACTCCAAAGATGTGCAGTTTAGGGGGATTGGCCACTCTAAATTGCCCCTTAATGTCCCAAGATGTGTAGGCTAGATGGATTGGCCATGGTAAATTGCTCCTTAGTGTCCCAAGATGTGTAGGTTAGGTGGATTGGCCATGGTAAGAATGTGGGTTACAGGGATAGAGCAGGGGAGAGGGCCTAGGACAGAGAGTGGGTGCAGACTCGATGGGCCAAATGGCCATCCAGGCTGACACTTTGGTGCAGGGTGGAGGGAAAGCTGTATTATTGTAAGTACAAGCGGAAGTAAAAGATCCCGTGGTAATATGAGCATTTCCATCTAGAAGGGCAAGGGCAGCAGATACAGGGGGAACACCACCACCTGCAAGTTCCCCTCCGAGCCACTCACCATCCTGACTTGGAAATATATCGCCGTTCCTTCACTGGGTCAAAATGCTGGAATTCCCTCCCAAACGGCATTGTGGGTCAACCCACAGCACGTGGACTGCAGCGATTCAAGATGGCGGCTCACCATCACCTTCTCAAGGGGCAACTAGGGATGGGCAATAAATGCTGGGCCCAGCCAGCGACGCCCATGTCCCACGAATGAATAAGAAATATATCTGAAGGCAACCAGGGGAGCTCTACTGAATGTCTTGGCCAACATTTACGCCTGAATTATCACAAGAAACGCACCGTATCATTTAGTTCATGGCCGTTTCTGCAAACGTACTGAAAACCAACAGGCCACAATTTTGGGATTATGTACGTTATAGCAGTGACGCCTTTGACACCGTTAGGTTAGTGAAACTGAGTGGGCTTCAGTGAAATGTAATTATTTCCTAACTGTTGTCTTTTCTGACACTTAAAGGGAACAGCTGTTACAGTTTGACAAAAGGAGGAATTCAATTTCTGCCTCGTTTTGGTAGCCACATGTCTCGTAACGGTCATGTTTATACTTGCTGTGGTCACATTTATATTATCTATTAAAAGCGTTATGTAATCTTGGATTAAGATGATTGACAAACTGGTTTTGTGGAAAATGAACTTTAGTTATATTGCTGTAAATAGACTAATAAATTTTATATTTTGCAAAAAAAAAATTGATGTCAATCATTTTGTTCCTGCTGCTTCTAGAAATCTCCATAGATCTTGCAATCTTGGGCAGCACAGTGGCGGCACAGTGGTTAGCACTGCTGCCTCACAGCGCCAGGGACCCGGGTTCGATTCCCGACTCGGGTCACTGTCTGTGCGGAGTCTGCACATTCTCCCCCGTGTCTGCATGAGCTTCCTCCGGGTGCTCCGGTTTCCTCCCACAGTCCGAAAGACGTGAATCTCTCTACTGCTCCTCTCTCTCTCTCTATCCTGCTCCTCTCTGTCTCTCCCACTCCTCTCTCTGTTCCACTCCTCTGTCTCTCCCATTCTCTCTGTCTATCCCACTCCTCTCTCTGTCTCTCTCCCATCTCTCGCTCTCCTCTCTGTTGCTCTCTCCCATCGCTGTGGTTCTCTCGCTCTGTCCCCTGCCTCTCTCTGCCATGTCTCCCATCTCTCTCGCTGTCGCTCTGTCCCCTGTCTCTCGCTCTCCCATCTCTCTCGCTGTCGCTCTGTCCCCTGTCTCTCGCTCTCCCATCTCTCTCGCTGTCGCTCTGTCCCCTGTCTCTCGCTCTCTCTCGCTGTCGCTCTGTCCGCTGCATTGGTTAGGGTGCATTGGCTATGCTAAATTCTCCCTCAGTGTACCCGAACAGGCGCTGGAGTGTGGCGACTAGGGGGTTTTCACAGTAACTTCATTGTGGTGTTAATGTAAGCCTACTTGTGACACCAATAAATAGACTTAAAAACCTTTTGCGGGGGGGGGGGTAGAGAAATGGGGAACATGCAAAGTTAGAGTGGAATCAATTGATAGCTCTTATAAAAAACAAATTGGCAAAGGCCTGTTGGACTGCCTTCTGTCCAATATCCTGTATGAATCTATGATTAAAAGGACAGCCCTTCCGACAGTATCTTATTCACCCCAGTGTGAAGGCTCGGGTTCAACACTGTGGCTGCGCTAAATCCACTAATCTTACTTAGGGCACTAAGTATTCTCAATTTGACTTTGATTTGATTTATTATTGTCACATGTATTGGGATACAGTAAAAAGTATTGATTCTTGCGTGCTATACAGACAAAACATACCGTTCATAGAGGAGAGGGTGCAGAATGTAGTCATACAGTCATAGCTAAGCTGTAGAGAAAGATCAGCTTAATCATAGAAACCCTACAGTACAGAAAGAGGCCATGCGGCCCATCGAGTCTGCACCGACCACAATCCCACCCAGGCCCTACCCCCATATCCCTACATATTTTACCCGCTAATCCCTCTAACCTACGCATCTCAGGACACTAAGGGGCAATTTTAGCATGGCCAATCGACCTAACCCGCACATCTTTGGACTGTGGGAGGAAACCGGAGCACCCGGAGGAAACCCACGCAGACACGAGGAGAATGTGCAAACTCCACACAGACAGTGACCCAAGCCGGGAATCGAATCCGGGTCCCTGGAGCTGTGAAGCAGCAGTGCTAACCACTGTGTTACCGTGCCGCCCCTGAGGTAGGTCCATTCAAAAGTCTGACGGCAGCAGGGAAGAAGCTGTTTTTGAGTCGGTTGGTACGTGATTTCAGATTTTTGTATCGTTTTCCTGATGGAAGAAGGTGGAAGAGATTATGCTTGGGGTGCGGGGGGGTCCATGATTTTGTTGCCTGACTTTCTGAGGCAGTGGGTAGTGTAGACAGAGTCAATGGATGGGAGGCTGGTTTGTGTGACGGACTGGGCTACATTCATGGCCCTTTGTGTTCTTGGACAGAGCAGGAGCCATACTAAGCTGTGATACAATCAGAAAGGCAGAGATAGAGAGGTTCTTGATTGGTAAGGGGATCAAAGGGTATTTGTGTATCAGGTGGATTGATCCATTACCTCTACAAACAGGCCAAACTTCTTGCCTCTTGCAAACAGAGGAATTGTAGAATGGTTACAATACAGGAGGCCATTCAGCCCTTTGTGTTTGTGCTGGCTCTTTGGAAGGGTAACTCACCTAGTCCCACTCCGCTGCCTTTGGTGACCTTGGAGAGGAGATTCACGGGAAAGTTCCCGGGAATGAAAAGCTTGAGGTATGAGGAGTGTTGAGGACTCTTCGACTGTACTCGATGGAGTTTAGAAGGATGAGGGGGGATCTCATTGAAACTTACAGAATACTGAAAGGCCTGGATAGAGTGGACGTGGGGAAGATGTTTCCATTGGTGGGAGAGACTGGGATCCGAGGGCACGGCCTCAGAGTAAAGGCACGACACTTTAGAACCCAAGATGAGGAGGAATTTCTTCAGCCAGAGGGTGGTGAATCTGTGGAATCCATTGCCACAGAAGGCTATGGAGGGCAGGTCACCGAGTGTAGTTAAGGCAGAGATAGAGAGGTTCTTGATTGGTAAGGGGATCAAACCTTACGGGGAAAAGGTAGAAGAATGGGGTTGAAAAACGTATCAGCTATGATTGAATGGCGGAACAGACTCGATGGGCTGAATGGCCTAATGATGTTCCTATATCATGGTCCTGTGCTACTGCAAATCTTTTCACTTCAAATACTTATTCGAGGCTCTTTCGATTTAATCTGCCTCCGTCACGCTCCAGATCCTAACTACGTGCTGCGTTTTCCCACATGTCTCTGTTGCTTGTACGATTGCCTGTTGGCACATTGTCCACCCATGATCATGGATGTCCTTAACTGTAAACTCTCACTGAGAGGAGAGTGATTGGTGAGGTGTTTGGGGCTATTAAATGGAACAAGTTCAGATGGACAATTGGGTGTTGAAAGGAGGTAGAAGCCCCAAGATTCTTAAACTACCTTTTGACTGGACTCACGCTTGCGTCTATTCAAACTCCAATTACTGGAAAACAGTTCAAAGACGGAGGAATATTCTGGTGACTATTCCTGGTAGCAACAATCTCCATATTTTCTTTTATTCGTTTGTGAGGCATGAGCGTCGCTGGCTGGGCCAGCATTTATTGCCCATCCCTAGTTGCCAGAGGACAATTGAAAGTCAACCACATTGCTGTGGCTCTGGAGTCACATGTAGGCCAGACTGGGTAAGGACGGCAGATTTCCTTCCCTAAAGGACATGAGTGAAACAGATGGATTTTTCTGATAATCGATAATAGTTTCATGGTTACCAGTAGATTCTTAATTCCAGATATGTTTTATTGAATTCAAGTTTCACTATCTGCCGTGGCGGGATTTGAACCCGCGTCCCCAGAATATTAGCTGAGTTTCTGGATTAATAGACTAGCGATAATACCACTAGGCCATCGACTCCCATTAACATGGTTCCTGCTTGTATAGTTATTGGGTTTTTTTTATAAAGTGAAGGTGAATCTCATTCCTTGGATTGTGGAAGCTCCTGTACATCTTATAAATTTGGGAGTGGGTCCAATGTGACAATCACGGCAATACAGACATATAATTATGTGGTTATACGCGACCTTGAACTGCGATTACTAACACATGGCTTGTTAAGACCCTGAGTGTTGATGAGAGAACAATTTTTAAAATTTCATTTATTCCTTCCTGGGCTAGCATTCATTGTCCATCTCCAATTGCCCTTCAACTGAGTGGCTTGTTGGGCCATTTAAGAGTCAAACCACATTTTCTAAGTTACGGACTAAAATTAGGACCTCATCTTCTAGTTTGGGAGAGAGAGGGAGAGAGAGGGCTTGGGTGGGAGTTTGCAACCACGCTCGCCCCGAAACTGGAAAATCCCGCCCAAGGTCAACGGACCTTTCCATAGTCCGCCTCTCGCGCACTACGATTCATTGAGGCAACATGATGGTGTAGTGGTTAGCACTGCTGCCTCACAGAGCCAAGGATCCAGGTTCAATCCCCGGCTTGGATCAGTGTGTGTGCGTGGAGTCTGCACGTTCTCCCGGTGTCTGCATGGGTTTCCTCCGGTTTTCTCCCAGTCCAAAGATGTGCTGGTTAGGTTGACCGGCTATGCTAAATTGACCCTAGTGTCAGGGGATTAACAGGGTAAATATGTGGAGTTATGGGAATAGGGCCTGGGTGGGATTGTGGTCGGTACAGACTTGATGGGCCGAATGGCCTCCTCCTGCACTGTCGGGATTCTATGATTTGCATGGCGGGCAGAATGGAAAAATTCACCCCCTTATCTTTGGGAGACTGGGTGGCACAGTGGTTAGCACCGCTGCCTCACGGTGCCAGAGACCCGGGATTCGATGGCAGCCTTGGGGGATTGTGCAGACTCCACACAGACATTCTCTCCCGGGTGCTCCGGTTTCCTCCCACACTCCAAAGAATGTAGAGTAGATGGATTGGCCATTGTAAATTGCCCTTCAGGGGGATTAGTAGGGTAAATATGTGGGGTTATGGGGATAATGCCTGGGTGGGATTGTGATCGGTGCAGGATCGATGGACTGAACGGCCGCTTTCTGCACTGTAGGGATTCTATTAAAATGAATTGGAATCTATTGTGATGAGCGTGAGCTCTTCCTATTGCACCTGGCAGTAGTTTGCCTAATTCATGTTGACAGTGCAATGGGACTAGCCGTGGTACACTAGCTAATCAACACTCTTCTCCCATCTTTTAGAAGACGACTCGCACGACCGTCTCTCGCTCTTTAGGGTCCACATGCAGTAAAGCTTCACTACAAGGCCACACCCAGAATTCGACTTGTTGTGTGCTCCGAGACCTTTCGATGCAGCAGAACAAAGCATGGGCTCCATCCTTCACCAGTCCCGTCTCTTCATGAGCCACTGGCGACGTAGAAAAACACTTCAGCGCCGGAGATGAAGTTGCAGAGGGAAGCTCCTCCTACTCTTAGCCTCAAGATGGCGAGGGGAGGAGAGCGGAAGAGAGAGCGGTGCTCCTTCTTGTACATGCTTTCTTCCTTTCCAGAACTCTGAGCTCAAGTCCACCCAAGACACTTAGGATAGAAGTCTCTTCCACTGTTTACTTTCTGTAAAAGATCCCCTTTAAATCTAATGCCAAATAAAAGAAAGATTGACCTTGAACGATTTATTGGAAAAAGATATACACACGAGGAAAGTAGACCCTAGTGCACATGACGCGACTCGCACAATCCCAGGAAAAGAAAACTTTAATTCCCATAAATAAATCTTTGCTCTAATGTACATAATTCTGAAAGGCCATATAAATATATACACAAATCGCTTCTACAGATCCCCAGCAGGGAAGACAAAGAATATTTATTGGAACAAATAGGTAAGCAGTGTTAAGAGTAAGGAAACAGTGCACCCGTTCTCAGGCTAGACACATTTCCATTTTCTGAGGCAGATCACACAAGCCCCCCCCCCCACCACCAATCTGGGCAGACAGAGCCCACTCTCCCCGCCCCCACCAATGAACGGTTTCACTCAACAATGTGAGACTTCCACTGCTGACGCTCATTGCAAAGACTTTCTCGAGGGACTGCTCGTGCTCCTACACTTTTTTGTGGGTTCGGATAGCTGTTGGGGGTGGGGGCAGCGGCAGAGAAGGGATGGGGGCAATGGACCTTCCATCATTTCAGGTCTCCAGCAACAACCCTCCTCCTCCCAACCCACCAAAAATACCAGGGATACAATCAAAGAAGATTTAGCAGGAAATGGCCCTGCCAGCTTCCCATCACCGGGCGAGGGACAATAATGAAAAAAAAGTCTCCGGAAAAAAAAATCAGTGGCTGTTGACAGGTCATAATTCATCCATGCCAACAAGCAACAGTTGTATTTTTCTGGTAGGGGGTCTGATAAATCACTGAACTACAATTTTTTTAAAAAAACCATTCAGTCATCACGTCCATCTGTCTAACACTTCCACGCAGATTATTACAGTGCACCTCCACTGGTTTTGCCCAGCGAGGTAGAGCTCGTGACATACTGGATAGACACACAAAAGACCATGGTATAGAAAGGGTCCCAGCATCAAAGGAACAATGGCAACAGTAAACCAAATATAATCCAGAAGTCATCTCACAAAGCACCGTGCTGCCGTTGAAGCTAGTTCACAAATATCGCAGGCTGGTCACTCGCAAGTGACTCAATGACCGCAGAATTGGATTGTATCAAATGGATAGCCAAGGATTCAAGGTACAGTCAAAACATGCTCGTTGGTGTGTCGGGACTGCATGTGCATGCCACATTGGTTAGGGTTCCTCTGTTCAAAGGTGGGCACCTAAAACAGACATCAGTCCCTTCATCTGCAAGGCAGGTGCAGAATGGCATTTTCTCCATAGTCAAGTTTCTTCGGGTCCTTAGTAGAGTTCCGCTGGGGAGGCAACTCACTACACATTAAGATATGTAGGCCATTCAGCCCCTCAAGCATGCTCCACCATTCAATAAGCTCATGGCTGCTCTGTTTGTGTTTCTAATCCCACACTCCTATCTACCCCCGATAACCTAGGATTCCCTGACCTAACGAGAATCTATCTACCTCCACCTTAAAAATATTCAGCAAGAAGTCTCACAGCACCAGTTTAAAGTCCAACAGGTTTATTTGGAATCACCAGTTTTCGGAGCGTTGCTCCTTCATCAGGTATCACTCACCTGATGAAGGGGCAGCGCGCCGAAGGCTCGTGATTCCAAATAAACCTGTTGGACTTTAACCTGGTGCTGAGAGACTTCTTGCTGTGCCCACCCCAGTCCAACGCCAGCATCTCACAGTGGTTAGCACTGCTGCTTCACAGCACCAGGGATCTGGGTTCGATTCTCGGCTTGGGACACTGCGTGGAGTTTACCCGTTCTCCCTGTGTCCACATGGGTTTCCTCCGGGTGCTCCGGTTTCCTCCCACAGTCTGAAAGACGTGCTGGTTAGGGTGCATTGACCCGAACAGGCGCCGGACTGTGGCGACTAGGGAAATTTCACAGTAACTTTATTGCAGTGTTAATGTAAGCCTTACTTGTGACTAATAAATAAACTTTAAATCTTAAAAATATTCAGTGGCCCTGGCTCCACCGCCTTCTGAAGCAGAGAGTTTCAAAGTTACACGAGTCGGACAAAAAATCCTCCACATCTCTGGTCTAAAAGGGTGACCTCTAATTTTGAAATAGTTCTGGATTCACCCACAAGAGGACACGTCTTTTCCACATCCACTTTGGCAAGACCATTCAGGATCCTTATAAACTTCACTCAAGATGTCCTCCCTCTTTTTAACTCCAGTAGAAACAAGCCAAGTCTGTTCAACCTTTCCTCATTAGGCAACCCACTCATTCCAGGTATCAATCTAGGAAACTGTCTAGTGAACTGTCTCCAACACACTTACATCCTTCCTTAAGTAAGGCAACCAAAACTGCACACACTATTTGAGATGTGGTCTCAGCATTATCCTGTATAACTTAAGCATTACATTCTTACTTCTAATGTTCAATTCCTCTCGGAATAGATGGTCGCATCCCATTAGCCTCAAGTGCGTGCTGTACCTGCATTCTAACTTTTTTTCCACTCATGCACTGGAACACCCAGATCCCTCTGCACCTCAGAATTCTGCAGTCCTTCTGCCATTTAAGTAATACTCTGTTTTTTTAATCTTCCTGCCAAAGCAAACAACTTTATATTTTCCCACCTTGCATCCCATCTGCCAAATTTTTTGCACAACTTATTGCAACCTCCTTATGTCCACTTCGCAACATACTTTCCTACCAATCTTGCAAATTTAGCTTCCACGCCTTCATTCTCCTCACCCAAGTCATTGATACAAATTGTAGAAAGCGGAGGCCCCAGCACAGACCGCAGCAGGATTCTACTCATCACATCTGGTAAATCGGAAAAAGGCCCATTTATGCATACTCTCTATTTTCTGTCAGCCAGCCAATCTTCTAACCATGCCAATAAGTTACCCCCTACGCCAGGGGTTCCTACTCTGCGCGGTAACTTCTGATATGGGACCTTGTCAAATGTCTTTTGAAAATCCAAAAGACGCCTGTCTATTGGCTCCCCATTACCCACGGCGCATATCACTCCTTCAAAGAGCTGCAGCAAGTTGGTTAAACATGGTTTTCCTTTCACAAAACCATGTTGACTCTTCCTGATCACCTTGATGTTTCTGGAAGTTTTACTTGCCTTAGTGAAGAACCTGGAAGGGCACGAGTCCTAATTCTGGGTTCACCTTACTGGTCTCTCCTGTGGATGTCCTCACCCCCTTCCCTTCAGGCCCTCCTCCTCCTCCCAGGTCTGATGCGCCACCTCTTGGTTCCACAACTGGCACCCACAGCTCAGGAGCAGAAACTACACAAGAACAAGCTCATCTAACACCTGCGGAGAGCTGGGGATCAGAACCCAGATTAAATTGCTGGATATCAGGTGGTTAAACCTACTATGTTACACTCCCAGTGAGGAAGCCACGGGCTTGGGGAGCATCGGACAGAGACCCTGGGCTACAAATCCTTGGACCCGTTAAGCGGCACACCTTACTGCTCACCATGCTGGATCTGTATTTCCAAACTTTGCAAGTAAGTTTTTCTCAATGCAAATAATGCCTCGAGGCCTGACCCTGCGTCTGTAAGAGATCAGAGAACAACATCTCGCTATGTGGGTTATATTGTTTAAAACACAAGGTAGCTGTCGACACCAGTACGCAGGCACACTTGCCTGTCCATGCAGAGGAACCAATGGTGTCATTTGCGGACGACAGCGCCAGCAAGAACCAGACTGTGACCTCTACCTCGGCAATCTTTAAAATGCAACTTTCTTCTCTTACTTCACACGCCGGGGGCTTGCAACCTTTGAGCAGTTCTGTTAAATTAGCACTGCTGCCTCTCAGCGCCGGGGATCTGGGTTCGATTCCCGGCTTGGGCCGCTGTCTGTGTGGAGTCTGCTCGTTCTCCTCTCGTGTCTGCGTGGGTTTCCTCCGGTTTCCTCCCACAGTCTGAAAGATGCGCTGATTAGATGCATTGGCCGTGCTAAATTCTCCCTCGGTGTACCCGAACAGGCGCCAGAGTGTGGCGACTAGGGGAATTTCAGAATAACTTCATTGCAGTGTTAATGTAAGCCCTACTTGTGACACTAATAAATAAACTTCATTTTACTTTAAAATGGTCCATTTATTTCAAAGGAATCATTGGCTCTGCACTCTACTGGGACTGAAGGTTAACGGTGTCAAGTTTAGGAATGTATTTTCATCCCACCCCTATGCTATCAATGCCGGGTAATTAGAATCGTAGAATCCCTACAGTGCAGAAGGAGGCCATTCGGCCCATCGAGTCTGCACCGACCACAATCCCACCCAGGCCCTATCCCCATACATTTACTCTAGCGAGTCCCCCTGACATTTAGGGGTAATTTAGCATGGCCAATCCACCTAACCCGCACATCTTTGGACTGTGGGAGGAAACCGGAGCACCCGGAGGAAACCCACACAGACACGGGGAGAACGTGCAAACTCCACACAGACAGTGACCCCAAGCCGGGAATCGAACCTGCGTCCCTGGGGCTGCGAGGCAGCACCTATGGGATATTCCTATTGGTAAATGACAATGCAGAGCTTTCAGTTTGGTAAGACGCGCATGTATTCAGTTGGCTTTGTGCCAACACGGGGCTGTTCATACTTCCGTCACTCGCAAGGACGCCATGGAGTAAAACAGTACCAACTGCGCCTGCATGGTGCCGGCAGCAAGCGCAACCGTTTCCTTCTTCAGCACAAGGGTATAGTTCCTACAACACAGCTTCCCCACCTTGTCCCAAGTGGTCAACCTTCATAAACAAGCCAAGGACAGCAGGGAATGTCACAGTCAAAAGCCAACAGCCCAGGGAAACACTTCTCAGGAGGAATCACCTGTTAAAACTTACAAAATGGAAGCACCGTCCGATGTGATTCTTGCGAGCCCTGAGTCGCTATGGGCTAACTGTAGTGTTGCTACGCTAGCTGATAAGTGGCCAACTCTGCAGAGGGGCAGGAATCGAGCCTTTCGGATCCGCGTGGCTTGGCCGCATGCTGGTCTCATCAGCTGAGAGAACGTACATCGGTTCAATTTGGGGAGAGGGGAACAGAGAGTTAAATCTCCGTCAGCTCAGAAAAAAGGAGACTTTCAAACCAGGCAGGATAACAAGTGTTTTTTTTTTTTGGAACAGTTTTTATCACACGTTGAATAATGCCAATGGAGTCTTTGCGACATCAGACCAGTGCGCGCACAGAGGGAGGGAGACTATTCTGACATTGCCAGCTAATGGGAGGGGAGGGGGTTAATAACAGCATCCTGCCCAACGGGAGGACTGGGGGGGGGGGGAAAGATCACGCTCCAGACCTGCCTGCCGCACCGTCAGATCTGCCTTAGAAATCAGAAATTGGCTGCTTCAGGATTTTACTTTAATTACTGTAGTCCCCTGTTGTTCACCTCATTAGCAAAACGTTGGGTGGTCTCCGGACAATAAGAGCAGCAGTGTTGTGTAGTGTCTGTGTTTGTGTGTCCCTGTTAGAGTTCGCCCCATGATTCTGGAGGTGGGAACTGGTCCATGTCTCCCATCTCGTTGAAGGTTTGCTCGCCCAGTGCGAACGTGAGCTTGTACCGTAACCGGACTTTCTCCTGCAAGGAACGAGGCTGCACTTTAGTCTTTCACTTACACAGCTTATAAACAAGAACTTCCCTCCACCCCACCCACAGAAATGAATTGCCTCCAACATCTGGGACTTAACAGGATGGAGGGTTATAGGTAGGCCTAAAAGGTAGGGATATGTTCGGCACAACTTGTGGGGCCGAAGGGCCTGTTTTTGTGCTGTAGTTTTTCTATGTTTCTATCACTATCGGTGGCACAGTGGGTTAGCACTGCAGCCTCACAGCGCCAGGGACCCGGATTCGATTCCCGGCTCGGGTCTCTGTCTGTGCGGAGTCTGCACCTTCTCCCTGTGCCTGCGTGGGTTTCCTCCGGGTGCTCCGGTTTCCTCCCACAGTCCAAAGATGTGCGGGTTATTGGGATTGGCCGTGCTAAATTGCCTCTTAGGTTTATTGGTAACTATCTTCTCTCGGGAATTGCGGGTGATGTGTTGGCAGCCCGGAAAGGAAGAACATAAAACCTTGCAAAACAAAAAATCTGTGATGAAGTTGAATATTCAATTGTGCTGGTTAATTCAGTTCCCTCACACAGACAGGAAAGTCCTTGATTATGAAGCCAAACAAAATAATTTGATAAAAATATTAATAGCAATGGATGAAGGGATGCCAAATCCAATATGTGGAATAAACATTCCCAAACCATGGAGTCGCTAC
Source organism: Mustelus asterias (assembly GCF_964213995.1). Classification (NCBI taxonomy): domain Eukaryota; kingdom Metazoa; phylum Chordata; class Chondrichthyes; order Carcharhiniformes; family Triakidae; genus Mustelus; species Mustelus asterias. The sequence goes on from NC_135821.1 coordinate 10,594,472, forward strand.
AGTGCTGAGAAAGAGGCCATTCAGCCCATCAAGCCTGCACCTGCTCTCTGCCAGAGTATCTTAACCAGGCCCTCTCCCCAACCCTATCCCTGCAACCCCACATTTTTACCATGGCCAATCCACCAAACCTACACATCTTGGGACACTAAGGGGCAATTTAGCACGGCCAATCCACCTAACCTGCACAGCTTTGGAGTGTGGGAGGAAACCGGAGCAGCCGGAGGAAACCCACGCAGACACGGGGAGAATGTGCGGTCTCCATACATAGTGGCCTGAGGCCGGAATCGAACCCGGGAAGCTGTGAGGTGGCAGTGCCAACCACTGTGCCACCCTTAAATTGATTAGATGCATTCAAAGGGCATTTAGTTCCACCTTTTAAACATTTGAAAAGATGTCGCTGCGTATTGAGTGCTTATTGAGTACCCTGTGATTATATACATACACATCAAATCAGATTGTTATTGGACAGAGGTGCAACGAACAATGAGCATTGGTTTGGGGGGTGGGTGGGATGGAATGGCACACCGACAACCTCCCCATCGCTGGAAACCACGCCACGGTGGAGACACTTGGTAACGTGCTGAGCAGTCCCACAGCAATAGAGTGCTGTGTGTGGGGGGCTCTTTTAACGAGGGCTCAGTGGGTCTTTGGCCCCCTCACCGCGGTGGAATCCCCGCCCTCCGGAAGTGCCAGCCAATCCTGGTATACCCGGAGCATGCAAGTCACAGAGATATACAGCACGGAAACAGGCCCTTCGGCCCAACTCGTCCATGCTGACTAGGTTTCCTAAACGGAACTAGTCCCATTTGTCTGCGTTTGGCCCACCTCCCTCCAAACCTTTCCTATCCATGTACCTGTTAAAATATCATTTTAAATGTTGTAGTTGTACCCGCCTCTACCACCTCCTCTGGCAGCTCATTCCATACACACACCACCCTCTGAGAAAAAGTTGCTCTTCAGGTCCCTTTTAAATCTTTCCCCTCTCACCTTAAACCTCTACCTTCTAGTTTTGGACTCCCCTACCCTGGGGAGGCTATTCACCTTATCTCTGCCTCTCATGATTTTATAAACCTCTATAAGGTCACTCCTTATGGGCAGCAAGGTTGGCACAGTGGTTAGCACTGCTGCCTCAATGCCAGGGACCCGTGTTCAATTTCCAGCTTGGGTCACTGTCTGTGTGGAGTCTGCACGTTCTCCCCGTGCCTGCGTGGGTTTCCTCTGGGTGCTCCGGTTTCCTTCCACAGTCTGAAAGACGTGCTGGTTAGGTTAAAGTTAATTTTATTAGTCAAAAGTAAGGCTTACATTAACACTGCAATGAAGTTAATGTGAAATTCCCATACTCACCACAGTCCGGCGCCTATTCGGGCCAATGCATCTGACCAGCACGTCTTTCAGACTGTGGGAGGAAACCCACACAGACACGGGGAGAATGTGCAAACTCCGCACAGACAGTGACCCAAGCCGGGAATCGAACCCGGGTCCCTAGCGCCGTGAGACAGCAGCGCTGACCACTGTGCCACGCCCAGCACAGGTGCATTGGCCGAGCTAAATTCTCCCTCAGTGTACCCGAACAGGTGCCAGAGTGTGGCAACTAGGAGATTTTCACAGTAACTTCACTGCAGTGTTAAAGTAAGCCTACTTGTGACACTGATAAATAAACTTTAAAACTTTAAACTTCATCCCTCCTACGCTCCAGGGAAAAGTCCCAGCCTATCCAGCTCCTCATTATTATTCAAACCTTCCAGTCCCAGTAACATCCTTGTGAGTCCGGGGCCTTGGGCCGGAGGGGGGAGGGTAGGTAGGGACTGGAAAGAAGGTTGGTTTAAAAATTGAAGCGGATCGACAAAGGGCAACCACTTAAAAGCTTGCGCCCCCCAACTCCAAACCATTTGAGGCTTCCTGCTCCCGTTACGCTGTCCACACCAAACATATTACGGCATGGGCAGCGTCTTATTAGGTTCAATCAGCCTGATGGCAAGCCTAGACAACCCTTAAATGGTCATTTTAATATGGTTGGTGGGCAGCTGGATTCAGCGCTGACTCATCCCTTGTATTATGGGGGCGAGCGAGAGTAGGAAGGTGGTAGGGTGTCCCCCCCACCCACCGTGTGAAACACGTCCCGAGGGAACACGTAAAATTCAGCCCTTTTATTTATAACTCCTTTAGCAAAATAAAACATCGCAAGTCGCTTTGCAGGCTTGACGAAAAACACCGATGGGGAATAAGTGAAGGGGCATAAGTTCTCGCTGTGCCAAATCGCCTGCCCGGGCTGCTGGTTAATTAGTGGGTACGTGGTAGAAGCACACTCACCTTCTGTGGGTTTGCTAGCAGCAGGACCTGTGTGATTGCAGAAGGCGGAAGAATAGGATTAAAAGCTGGCAGCTCAGTGCCCGACGGAGGTTGCAGCTTGACCTTCATAACCTGCAAAAGGAAGCTGATTAAAGATTTCCCGCAAGGAGTTGGGAGGGTAGAGAGAGAGAGTGAGCGAGCGAAACTAATTCCTCTAGAAGGACAGCTCGGCGGAAGGGGACAGAACGTTAAAATTAGATAAAAGCAAAATACTGTGGATGCTGGAATCAAACACAAAAAAAAACCCAGAAAAAGCTGGAAAATCGCAGCTGGTCTGACAGCATCTGTGGAGAGAGAATGGAGCCAACGTTTCGAGTCTAGATGACACTTTGTCAGTGCCAGTTCTAACCTGCACATCTTTGGACACTTGTTCCATTGTACACTTCAGGCTTGGGTCTATATTTTTCATCTGAGCAAAGGACAATTGACCACGGTTGATCCCCCTAACCCGCACATCTTGGGACACCAAGGGGCAATTAAGCATGGTCAATACCCCTAACCTGCACATCTTTGGCCTCTTTTTAGGAGTGAGGGAGGAAACCCACGCAGACACGGGGTGAACGTGCAGACTCCACACAGACAGAATCGAACCCGAGTCCCTGGCGCTGTGAGACAGCAGTGCTGACCACTGTGCCACCGTGCATTGTGCTGCCAGCAGTATTAGTACGAACACTGAAATAAAGGCTGGGGCTTTATGCACACCAGCCCTGGAAGCCACGAGTGGATCTTACAACCCGATCAGACAGTTAATTGCTTGCAGTCATGGCTTCTGCCCCTCTGGGGCACTCAAGGGCCTCAACCGAATGGTGGAGCAGCTCAAAAGGGCCAGAGAATTGTAACACTGCTCTGGGAACCTGGATTCAAATCCTGCCATGACAGACGGTGAAATTTGAAAAAATGCTCAACAAAACAAATCTAGAATTAAGACTGAAGTGATTGTTGTAAAAACCCTTTCTGCAGGGTGAGATTTTCCAGCGGTTTCTCTTTTGGTTTCAGATTCCAGCATCCGCAGAAATTTGCTTTCATCCAGTGTTTAACTCACTGCCACTTCTCTTCCAGGAATGCCTACCCTGAAATACTGCTCTTCTCTCCGATAGCATTTCCTTATGTCTCTTCTCCCCCCCCCCCCCCCCATCCACCTTCCCTGCTTTCCATTTCTTAGTGTCTCTCGATGGGCTGCCATTAGCAGCCTTTCCCCTGGTTTCTGTGGCAATGACTCATCTTTCATTCCCTCCTCCTGCGGTATAAATATCTCCCACTTTCTCTGCCTTTTAGCTTTGACAAAGGGTTCATCTGGACTCGAAACATCAGCTCCTTTCTCTCCTCACAGATGCTGCCAGACCTGCTGAGATTTTCCAGCGTTTTTTCTTTTGGTTTCGAAAATGAGGATTGGGTAAAGGTGGCTGCCACGCCCAACGACAATAGAACAACTGCGCGGGGATAAGACGCAAGGCACTGGGAGAGGTATCAGAGTCATAGAGGCTTACAGCATGGAAACAGGCCCTTCAGCCCAACTTGTCCATGCCGCCCTTTTTTTTAAACCCCTAGGCTAGTCCCAATTGCCCACATTTGGCCCATATCCCTCTATACCCATCTTAGAAATCATAGAAACCTTACAGTGCAGAAACAGGCCATTCGGCCCATCGAGTCTGCACCGACCACAATCCCACCCAGGCCCTACCTCCATATCCCTACACATTTACCCGCTAATCCCTCTAACCTACACATCTCAGGACACTAAGGGGCAATTTTTTTTAGCATGGCCAATCAACCTAACCCGCACATCTTTGGACTGTGGGAGGAAACCGGAGCACTCGGAGGAAACCCACGCAGACACGAGGAGAATGTGCAAACTCCACACAGACAGTGACCCAAGCCGGGAATCGAACCCAGATCCCTGGAGCTGTGAAGCAGCAGTGCTAACCACTGTGCTACTGTGCCGCCCATGTAACTATCTAAATGCTTTTTAAAAATTGTACCCACCTCTACTGCTACCCTCTGGCAGTTCGTTCCAGACACTCACCACCCGGTGTGAAAAAATTGCCCCTCTGGACCCTTTTGTATCTCTCCCCTCTCATCTTAAACCTATGCCCTCTAGTTTTAGACTCCCCTACCTTTGGGAAGAGATATCGACTATTTAGCTGATCCATGCCCCTCATTATTTTATAAACCTCTATAAGATCACCCCTCAGCCTCCTACGCTCCAGAGAAAAAAAATCCCAGTCTATCCAGCCTCTCCTTATAACTTAAGCCATCAAGTCCCCGGTAGCATCCTAGTAAATCTTTTCTGCACTCTTTCCAGTTTAACAATATCCTTTCTATAATCGGGCGACCAGAACCGTCCACAATATCGAGCACCGTGGAATTAAACAGAGCTGGCTGGTTCATTCAAAGCGAGGGGTAAATGTGTTTGTCTTTAAAAACGACTCAACAACGTGCAATGACAAGAGGATATTGCTATCCTTCGTACCTTGGGAACAGCAGCTTGGAATCTTATATTTTTCACTGGTTGTGGTGCTGTACTGATCATGGAGGTAACAACAACCAGAACATCCACCTGTCCTGGGGGAGGATCCTTCGCAAAATGAAACAGTACCCGGAAACTATTCTTATCATAGACCGTGACTGGCAAGATGCTACCTGTGTGGGAGAGAGGGAGAGAGAGAGAGGGCGGAGGGAGAGATAGAGATATAGAAAGGTCACTTGAAATGCACTGATCATTACACACTACAGTGTGCATGTCATGTACCACCCACCCAGCCACTGTCACACCCCATCCAACACCATGCTGCCCATGTACCATTCAGCTGTCCAATGTTGTACATGCTAAACACACACCATCTATCCTGGGTCAGGATAAGGGGAGGCGGTGGCCTAGTGGTATTATTGCTCGACTATTAATCCAGAAACTCAGCTAATGTTCTGGGGACCCGGGTTCAAGTCCCGCCATGGCGAAATTTGAATTTGAAAAAAAACTTTTGAATTAAGAATCTACTGATGACCATGAAACCATTGTCAGAAAAACCCATCTGGTTCACTAATGTCCCTTTAGGGAAGGAAATCTGCCGTCCTCACTTGGTCTGGCCAACGTGTGACTTCACAGCCACAGCAATGTGGTTGACTGCCCTCTGAACAAGGGCAACTAGGGATGGGCAATAAATGCTGGCCCAGCCAGCGATGCCTGGGTCCCATGAATTAATTAAAAACACACTAATTCCCAGCCCAGAACTGGTGCCATCTCCCAATCCTACCACATTCTCAAAGGCAATTAGGGATGGGCTACAAGTGCTGGCCCTGGCTGGCAACATAGAATCCTACAGTGCAAGAGGAGGCCATTCTGCCCATCAAGTCTGCATGGACTCTCCAAAAGAGCATCTTACCCAGGCCCTCTCTCCTACCCTATCCTCAAAATCCCAGACATTTAGCATGGCCAATCCATCTAACTTTCACATCTTTGGACAGAGAGAGGAAACCGGAGCACCCGGAGGAAAGCCATGCAGACACAGGGAGAATGTGCAGACTCCACTCAGACAGTGATCCGAGGCTGGAATCGAACCCGGGTCCCTGGCGCTCTCCATGCAAGTGAAAAACAACATGATACTCACTTGGTTTAATCGATTCTAGAGGTACTAAAACATTAGTTAGGGAGATTTCCTGAGGAGGCATCGGTGAGATTCTGAGGCCTCCTTGTGCACTGTGCTGAGTCCCAGGTTGCCCTATGCACGAGGCAGCAGAAGCCGGGGGGATGGACGAACTGCATGCAAATGTGGCTGGCTGATCGGGTTGAAGGGCAAGGCCTGAAGAAAGGGCTGTGCCGAGGATCGGCGAAATGCTCTTGTTTGAAGCGGGATAAAGTGGCGACGTGCCCAAGGCAACTGCAGTGTTGGTGCTGGATTTGTTCTGGAGATCGCGAAGTGTTTGTCTTTGCTGTGGGGCTGACCTGCAAGGAAAATACATGGTAAGAGAAAACATCAGGGCTGCAGACCTTCTCCTTTCCCAGGCCAAATGGTGCCTAACTTTAGGTTTCTTCCAATCTTCTCTTGACTGTGAGAACTTCATGTAGAAACATAGGAAATAGGAGCAGCAGGCCATTCAGCTCATTGAGCCTGCTCTGCCATCCAAGTGGATCATAGATGATCATCCAACTCTCCCCCACTATCCCTCGAGACTATTAGTATTCTATAATCCATCCACCTCTCTGTCCAGGTTGATAGGGTTGTCAAGAAGGCGTAGGGTGTGTTAGCTTTTATTGGTGGAGGGATTGAGTTTCGGAGCCAGGAGGTCATGCTGCAACTGTACAAAACTCGGGTGCGGCCGCACTTGGAGTATTGCGTCCAGTTCTGGTCGCTGCATTATAGGAAGGATGTGGAAGTGTTGGAAAGGGTGCAGAGGAGATTTACCAGGATGTTGCCTGGTATGGTGGGAAAATCGTATGAGGAAAGGCTGAGGGGCTTGAGGTTGTTTTTGTTAGCGAGAAGGTGGTTAAGAGGTAACTTAATAGAGGCATACAAGATGATCAGAGGATTAGATAGGGTGGATAGTGAGAGCCTTTTTCCTCGGATGGTGATGGCGAACACTAGGGGACATAGCTTTCAATTGAGGGGTGATATAGGACAGATGTTAGAGGTAGGTTCTTTACTCAGAGTAGTAAGGGCGTGGAATGCCCTGCCTGCAGCAGTAGTGGACTCATCAACATTAAGGGCATTCAAATGGTTATTGGATAAACATATGGATGAGATTGGAATAGTGTAGGTTAGATGGGCTTTAGATTGGTTTCACGGGTCGGCGCAACATCGAGGGCCGAAGGGCCTGTACTGCGCTGTAATGTTCTATGTTCTGTTTCTATCTTGACCACACTCAATGACTGAGCTTCCACAGCCCCCCGGGGTACAGAATTCCAAAGATTCTCCATCCTTGAGTGAAGAGATTCCTCCTTGAAGAATCCCTACAGTGGAGAAGGAGGCCATTCAGCCCACTGAGTCTACCCCAACTCCCTGAAAAAACATCTTACCTAGGTCTACTCCCAACCCTAATCGGCATAACCCCATGAATTTACCCCGCTAGTCCACCTAACCTACACATCTTTGGACACTAAGGGACAATTTAGCATGGCTAATCTACCTAACCTGCACATCTTTGGACACTAAGGGGCAATTTAGCATGGCCAATCCACCTAACCTGTGCATCTTTGGAGTGCAAGAGGAAACCGGAGCACCCGGAGGAAACCCATGCAGACACAGGGAGAATGCAAACTCCACACAGACAGTGACCCGAGGCCAGAACTGAACCCACGTCCCTGGTGCTGTGAGGCAACAGTGCTAACTACTGTGCCATCATCTGAGTCTTAAATTGCCTACCCATTTGTTCTGAGACTGTGCCCGCTGGTTCAAGACTCAGCAGGCAAGGGAAGCATCCTAACCACATCTATCCCACCACACCCTGTAAGAATACAATGAGATCAGTTCTCATTCTTCGAAATAGAGAGGATACAGGCCCAGTTTCTATCATTAAGACCATCCCAGGGATTAGTCTGGTGAACCACCATTGCAAATGGGCGGCACGGTGGCACAGTGGTTAAAACTGCTGCCCCACAGCGCCAGGGACCCGGGTTCGATTCCCGGCTTGGGTTCACTGTGCAGAGTCTGCACGTTCTCCCCACGTCTGCATGGGGGTGCTCCGGTTTCCTCCCACATTCTGAAAGACATGCTGGTTAGGTGCGTTGGCCATGCTAAATCCTCCCTCAGTGTACCCGAACAGGCGCCGGAGTGTGGTGACTAGGGGATTTTCACAGTAACTTCATTGCAGTGTTAATGAAAGCCTAGTTGTGACAATAATAATTAACTAAACTAAATGTTGAGACCAAAACTGCACTCACAAGAAAACAGGATTTCATTCTACCAAGAGCCAAAACCGCTTCAACATTTGTAATATGGTCAATGTATCACTGCACACAATCCCAGCAAAATATTGCTGGCAACCCAATGGCGCAGAATTGTTACTGATGGGAATAAATGGATGGGACTACATTCCCCACAACCAGATAAGACAGAGCGACAACCAGATAGGACATGGCAACAACCAGATAGAAGTCTAACAACACCAGGTTAAAGTCCAACAGGTTTATTTGGTAGCAAAAGCCACTAGCTTTCGGAACAGGCTGTTCCTTCGTCAGGTGGGTGGGAGTTCTGATTACAAACAGGGCACAAAGACACAAACTCAATTTACATGAATAATGATTGGAATGTGAGTCTTTACAGCTAATCAAGTCTTAAAAGGTACAGACAATGTGAGTGGAGGGATATGCAAAATCTCACTAGCTGTCCTGTCTGGAGACAATACACATCTCTTTAACCTGTGCTTAATGTTCCCTCCACTCACATTGTCTGCACCTTTCAGACTTGATTAGCTGTCAAGACTCACATTCCAATCATTATTCATGTAAATTGAGTTTGTGTCTTTGTGCCCTGTTTGTGATCAGAACTCCCACTCACCTGACGAAGGAACAGCCTGTTCCGAAAGCGAGTGGCTTTTGCTACCAAATAAACCTATTGGACTTGAACCTGGTGTTGTTAGACTTCTTACTGTGTTTACACCCGTCCAACGCCGGCATCTCCACATCATGACAACCAGATAGGACATGGCGACAACGCTGGCTCAAAATGCCGTTCTGGTTCCACCTCCTTCTGTCTCTCACCATTTGACTTGCTGAGATCCTGGAGGCAACGACTGCTGAAGGAGGGTTTTCCCCAACATATCCAAGTCATCCAAGGCTTTTTTCCCAGCAGACGCAGGCACGCAGGCAGGGGCAGGGTTTTGCTGACCGGCGCTCGAAGCCGCTGGTTTCAACAGCTCAGAAGACAATGCGATGGACTCGGCGGAGGTCAGGGGACCGCTCATATCGTCAGACTCCGAGGACTAGGGAGAATAAAACAACAGCTGCTCTTATATGGAAATTGTGCACATCTATTGAATATAACAAACAATGGATATAGGAGGCATGGAAGGTGATTCAAAAAGGCTGACAAGAATTACAGAACAGAACTGAGGTGTTAGGATGACCAGGAATAGAGCGGAAAGACAGCGGCTTCCTTCTCTAGGAAAGAGAAGCCCAAGGAGTGAGCAGCACAGTGGTTAGCACTGCTGCTTTACAGCACCAGGGACCCGGGTTCAACTCCCAGCCTCAGGTGACTGTCTGTGTGGAGTTTGCCTCACGTCTGCGTGGGTTTCCTCCGGGTGCTCCGGTTTCCTCCCATACTCCTAAGATGTGCAGGTGAGATGGATTGGACATGCTAAATTGCCCTTTAGTGTCAGGGGGAACAGCAATCTTCCGACAACCCTGACTCTCGGAAACAGCATCTTACCTAGGCCCACTCACGGCCCTATCGGTGTCACCCCATGTATTTACCCCGCTAATCCACCTAACCTACACATCTTTGAACACGAAGAAGCAATTTAGCATGGCTAATCCACCCAACCAGCACGTCTTTGGAGTGTGGGAGGAAACCGGAGTAACCGACACGGGGAGAACGTGCAAACTCCATACAGAGTCACCCAAGGCCGGAATCGAACCCATGTCCCTGGTGCTGTGAGGTAGCAGTGCTACCACAGATGTGTAGGTTAGGGAGATTGGCAATGCTAAATTGCTTCTTGGTGTCCAAAAATGTGCTGGTTAGGTGGATTAACTGAGTAAATACATGGAGTTACACCGATAGAGCTGTGAGTGGGCCTAGGTAAGATGCTCTTTCAGGGAGTCCAGGGTTGCCAGAACATTAGTGTCAGGGGGAACAGCAAAGAGCAATTTAGCTTGGCCAATCCATCTAACCTGCACATCTTAGGAGTGTGGGCGGAAACCGGAGCACCCGGAGGAAACCCATGCAGACACGAGGCAAACTCCACACAGTCACCCGAGGCTGGGAATTGAACCCGGGTCCCTGGCCAGCCAGGGACACCCATGTCCCATGAATTAATAAAAAAAGGGATTACAAGGATAGGGCCTGGGCGGTTTGTGGTTGGCGCAGACTTGATGGGCCAAATGGCCTAATTCGGCACTGTAGGAATTCTATGATTCTATTCTGAGGCGTGACCGAATAGAGGCCATGAAATTTATGAAGGAATTTGATGAAGTAGATCTTGTTATTTGAGGGAGAGCCAAAAACTAGGGGCCATAAATATTAAAACGTCATTCATAAATCCAATCAGCAATTCCAGAGAAACCTCCTTATCCTGAAAGGACAACTCGGAGCACCTTAGATAACGATTGATGCATTTCAGAGGAAGCCAAGTGCATAAGCGAGAAGCGAGTGAAAGGTTAAGCTGATAAATGAGTTGAGGTAGGGCGGGAGGAGGCTTGTGTAGAGGATAAACACTTGCTCTCCCAGTCACAGTATTGACATGGCTGGTACAGTTCACTTTCTAGTCTCTGGCCTACAGACTTTGGCTCAACATAGCATAGAAACATAGAAGATAGGGGCAGGAGGAGGCCATTCGGCCCTTCGAGCCTGCTCCTCCATTCATTGCGATCATGGCTGATCATCCAACTCAATAACCTAATCCTGCTTTCTCCCCATAACCTTTGAGCCCATTTGCCCCAAGTGCTATATCCAGCCGCCTCTTGAATACATTCAATGTTTTGGCATCAACTACTTCCTGTGGTAATGAATTCCACAGACTCACCACTCTTTTGGGTGAAGAAATGTCTCCTCATCTCCGTCCTAAATGGTCTACCCTGTATCCTCAGACTATGACCCCTGGTTCTGGACTCCCCCCACCATCAGGAACATCCTCCCTGCATCTACCCTGTCTAGTCCTGTTAGAATTTTATAAGTCTCTATGAGATCCCCTCCCTCATTAGTCTGAACTCCAGCGAAAACAATCCTAACCTAGTCAATCTCTCCTCATACATCAGTCCCGCCATCCCCGGAATCAGCCTGGTTCAGTCAATAAATGATCCATCGGAGTGAATATTAATTCATTCATTTTCTTCTTCTTTCTGAAGACACTTCCTTTTTTTTAATAAAATAAGTCACATGGGATGGGAATAGAGGGGTACGGTCCCCAGAAGGGTTTTAGCTCAGTCGGGAACAGGTTTGGAGGGCCGAAGGGCCCGTTCTTGTGTTGTCATTTTCTTTGTTCAATGGGAAACATGAACTCTTACAGAAGCTCAAGGGAATAATAACGATGGGCTCACTAATGTCCTTCAGGGAAGGAAATCTTCCGTCCTTACCTGGTCTGGCCTACATGTGACTCCAGAGCCACAGCAATGTGGTTAGCCTCTCAACTGCCCTCCAAGGGCAACTAGGGATGGGCAATAAATGCTGGGCCCAGCCGGCGACGCCCATGTCCCACAAATGAATTTTAAAAAATTCCACGTTCCGTATTTCCTTACCTGAAACGTGTTCCAGTTACTTGATTCCAGAGATTGCGATGAAGGTACCGCATTGGGAACTAGATCATTCAGTCCTGCAGGGACAGCAAGAGGGGAAAGAGTTGGAACAGAAGGTTCTTGCACAGCAGGTACGCGAGGGATGAAATGCAACCTGCAGATTTATCATTCACATCGATCTCCCTGACAACTGCAAGCTATTCCTGCCACTCTAGCAGACCACCCAACAGTGTAACTATGCTGTGATTTACCACCGCACATCGTTTATCGGATAAACTGAGTCTTATCAACTGGACTCCAAAAGACTACATCGAGTCGTAGAACCGTATCTAATAACACCTGCTTACAACAAGGCCCAATCTCACATGGACGGCACAATTGCACAGCTGCCTCTCAGCGCCAAGGACCCGGGTTCGATTCCCAGCTCGGGTCACTGTCTGTGCAGAGTCTGCATGGTCTCCCCGGATCTGCATGGGTTTCCTCCCACAGTCTGAAAGACGTGCTGGTTAGGGTGCATTGGCCGTGCTAAATTCTCCCTCAGTGTACCCGAACAGGTGCCGGAGTGTGGCGACGAGGGGATTTTCACAGGAATTTCAGTGTTAATGTAAGGCTACTTGTGACACTAATATAAACTGCAAACTCATTGGTCTATTGGGGTGGCACCGTGGTTAACACTGCTGCCTCAGCATCAGAGACCCAGGTTCAATTCCCGGCTTGGGTCACTGTCTGTGTGGAGTCTGCACGTTCTCCTCATGTCTGCGTGGGTTTCCTCCCACAGTCTGAAAGACGTGCTGGTTAGGGTGCATTGGCCATGCTAAATTCTCCCTCAGTGTACCCGAACAGGCGCCAGAGTGTGGCGACTAGGGGACTTTCACTGTAACTTCATTACAGTGTTAATGTAAGACTACTTGTGACTCTAATACTAACTTTAAATTCATTGGTCTATTGGGGTGGCACAGTGGTTAGCACTGCTGCCTCACAGCGTCAGGGATCCGGGTTCGATTCCCGGCTTGGGTCACTGTCTGTGTGGAGTCTGCAGGTTCTCCCCGTGTCTGCATGGATTTCCTCCTACACTCCAAAGACGTGTGGGTTAGGTTGATTGGCCATGCTAAATTGACCCCAGCAGGGTAAATGTGGGGGGTTATGGGAATAGGGCCGGAGTGGGATTGCGGTCGGTACAGATTCGATGGGCCGAATGGCCTCCTTCTGTATTGTAGGGTTTCTATTCTATTCTAACGTGCAGACCCCGCAAAGACAGTGACCCGAGGCCAGGAATCAAACCTGGGTCCCTGGCGCTGTGAGGCAGCAGCGCTAACCACTGTGCCACCATGCCGGTCATATTTCAACTAAAGAAGGGATTCAGTTGTAATAGTACAGTCACAATTTATTTGGGCACCAACGCATGATATCTTGTACCGCGTAAAGTCCCTAAAATTCAGCCAGAGCTAATCACTGCACAAGCAAAAACAACTTGCATTCAGAAAGCACCTGTAGCGAGTAAAAGGCATTCTACAAGCGCTGAATCAAATAAAATCCGACACCAAGCCACACAAGGAGATATTAGGACAGTCGATAGCAGTGGAGGCCGGCTCACCGAATATATTCGGGGCTGAGTTAGATTGATTTTTGATTGACAAGGGAGTCCAGGATTAAGTGGTGGATGCAGACGGGAAAGCAGAAACTGAGCCCACAATTAGATTAGCCATGATCTTAATTGAATGGTGGAGCAGATTCAAAATGGCGAAGGGTTTACTCCTGCTCTTAAGTCCCCTGTTGTTCATAACTTAGGATCTAGGCAGTTGAAAACATGCCCACCAACAGCGGAACTACTAAAAGCAGGGATCAGGCCAGCGCTGGAGGAAGAGCTGGATGGCACGGTGGCAGTGGTTAGCACTGCTATCTCACAGCGCCAGGGACCCGGGTTCAATTCTGGCCTCGGGTCACTGTCTGTGTGGAGTTTGCACTCTCCCCCCGTGTCTGTGTGGGTTCCCTCCGGGTGCTCTGGTTTCCTCCCACAGTCCAAAGGTGTGCAGCTTAGGTGGCTTGGCCGTGCTAAATTGACCTTTAGTGTCAGGGTGATTAGCAGGGTAAATGTGTGGGGTTACAGGAATAGGGCTTGGGTAGGATTTATAAAAAGTTTATTTATTAGTCATAAGTAAGGCTTACATTAACAGTGCAATGAAGTTACTGTGAAATTTCCCAAGTCGCCACACTCCGGCGCCTGTTCTGGTCAATGCACCCTAACCAGCATGTCTTTCGGAATGTGGGAGGAAACCGGAGCACCCGGAGGAAACCCACGTAGACACAGAGAATGTGCAAACTCTACACAGACAGTGACCCAAGCCGGGAATCAAACCTGGGTCCTGGCGCTGTGAAGCAGCAGTGCTAACCACTGTGCTATCGTGCTGCCGGGATTGTGGTTGGTACAGACTTGATGGGCCAAACAACCTCCTTCTGAATTGTAGGGATTCTATGATTGCAGAGCTCGGAGGTTTGCAGGGCTAAACGAGGTGAGAGAGAGCAGTGGGGTGAGGAACTTGAAAATAAGGAAGAGAATTTGAAAATTGATGCGTTGCTGGGCCGGAGTTAAGTAAGCCAGTGAACAGAGGGGGATGATGGGTACAGGGGCTCAGTGGAGGTTTGGATGAGCTAAAGGTCATGGCGGGGTCGGTGAGGAGACCACTGAAATAGTCAAAGTCCAGAGGTAACAAAGACACGGACTCTGGTTTCTGCAGCCGATGAGCTGAATAGGCCCAGCTAGCTCAGTCGGTAGAGCACAAGACTCTTCATTTCAGGGTCATGGGTTCGAGCCCCACCTTCGGTGGGCTTGTTTTGTGGGCGGCACGGTGGTTAGCAACGCTGCCCTCACAGCGCCAGAGACCCGGGTTCGATTCCAGCCTTGGGTCACTGTGCGTGTGGAGGTTGCACGTTCTCCCCGTGTCTGCGTGGGTTTCCTCCGGGTGTTCCGGTTTCCTCCCACTGTCCAAAGATGCAAGGGTTTAGGTTGAATGGTCGTGCTAAATTGGCCCCTTGTGTCAGGGAGATTAGCAGGGTAGAATCATCTAATCCTTACAGTGCAGGAGGCGGCCATTCGGCCCATCGAGTCTGCACCGACAACACTCCCACCCAGGCCCTATCCCCATAACCCCATGCATTCACCCTAGCTAGTCCCCCTGACACGAAGGGGGCAATTTAGCATGCCCAATCCAGTTAACCTGCACATCTTGGGACACTAAGGGGCAATTCAGCATGGCCAATCCACCTAACCTGCACATCTTTGGACTTTGGTAGGGGACAGGGCCTGGGTGGGATTGTTGTTGGTGCAGGCCTGATGGGCCGAATGGCCTCTTTCTGCACTGCAGGGATGCCATCAACAAGATTCTCTGCTACGGTGGAGGTTGGGGGCAGGTGGGAAAATGAAATGTCAAGTCTGGAGAGAAGCAAATGTGAAAAGAATTCTCACCTAATGACATTAATTCGTCATCTAACAATGATACAGAGCCGCTGAGATCCTGTGTTAGATCAGGATTCCAGGCCTGATTGGCAGGGGCGGCAGGGTAGGAAGGAGTGTTTGAGCCAGTGTCCAACCCAGTCAGGTCTAGTAGAGCAGAACTGCTGGCTAAATAACAAAAAAAAATAATAATAGCATGTAAATCACAAGGCATGCAATCTTCTCAAGAGTGTTAATATTAAAAATCATTGCCCTCAAATCACATAACGGCAATTTATTTATTAATTGGTTTAAATTGATTCAAACAAACAAGATAAATTATGCTTCCTCCCAGTTTAACTGCTGACAGAGAGGCACGGCAAATACTAAATAACCCCTTTATGTAGACGGATCATTTCAGTATCACTGCACTCGCAGTGGGAGCTTTGCTGACAGTGAGCATGAGGTGGAGATTGGGCTTGTTAAGATTGTTTCGGGGGGTGTGTGGGTGTCACTAGCTAGGCCCGCACCGATTCCCTCTTGTTGTCGCATCTGCTCCCTGGGGATGCAACACATATTGGTGAATTTACCTGACTGGATTCACTCTCGTTTGTTGCGTTGTGTGGTGTCCACTAATTGGTTAATTCTAGGCTGTCTACGTACCATGCTTGTGGAATTTAAGGAAACCTCATCCCAAATGCTGGAAGTTGCAGCGAGTAAGTTTAGCTAAACAGTGGTTCTCAATTGTTGGGGCTACATAAATGTAAGAAGTTTTTTTTTTATAAAGTTCGTTTGTGGGACGTGGGTGTCGCTGGCTAGGCCAGCACACATCCCTTGAGGCGGTGGTGATGAGCTGCCTCCAAAAGAGAAAATGCTGGAAAAATCTCAGCAGGTCTGGCAGCATCTGCAAGGAGAGAAAAGAGCTGACGTTTCAAGTCCAGACGACCCTGGTTTGACAAAGGGTCGCCTGGACTCGAAACGTCGGCTCTTTTCTCGCCTTACAGATGCTGCTAGACCTGCTGAGACTTTTCCAGCGTTTTCTCTTTTGGTTTCAGATTCCAGCATCCGCAGTAATTTGCTTTTATCCTGTGATGAGCTGCCTTCTTGAACCACTGCAGTCCGGGGTGTGGGTTTTTAGTAATTCGTGGGACATGGGCGTCGCTGGCTGGGCCAGCATTTATTGTCTATCCCTTGGAGGGCAATTGAGAGTCAACCACATTGCTGTGGCTCTGGAGTCACATGTAGGCCAGACCGGGTAAGAACGGCAGGTTTCCTTCCCGAAAGGACATTAGTGAACCAGATGGGTTTTTCGACAATGGTTTCATGGTCATCAGTAGATTCTTAATTCCAGATATTTTCCTACTGATTTTAAATTCCCACCATATGTCGTGGTGGGATTCGAACCCGGGCCCCCAGAACATTAGCTGAGTTTCTGAATTAATAGTCTAGCGATAATACCACTAGGTCGTCGTCACCCACAGTGCTGTGAGGGAGGGAATTCCAGGATTTTGACTTGGCGACAGTGAAGGAACGGCCGATGTACTTCCAAGTCAGGATGGTGCGTGATTTGAAGGGTGGTGGTGTTCCAAGGGACCTGCTGCCCTTGTCCTTTTAGATGGTAGGGAACATGAGTTTGGAAGGTGCTGCCTGAGGAGCCTTGGTGAGTCGCTGCAGTGCATCTTGTAGATGGTACACAATGCGTTGAAATGTGGGCAATTTGGAGCTCAAAGCTCAGGTCTGGGGAGATGCACTTTGAGAAGTGACGAAGGTGCTCATTAAAAATTGGGAGCTGCACACCAGAAGCCGAGAGAGAGAGAGAGAGAGAACACCCACGCACGCTTCACAGTAAAGTTCGAATCAGATACTGCCCGACACCTACAGGACACGTGGGAACTGGTGCATCCGCCCACCACGTTGCAGGGGGAAAAAACATACAAGACAACATCACACACCTTTAATGTTTGGCAGGTCGGTCACCCCATTAACTTCTTCCCCCTTCACTATCTTCTTGTACGTGTTAATGACCTGTGTTAAATTATCATTTGCTTGAAGGATTTCAGCTGGGGCAACAACAACAACAAAAAAACACGGAAGTGAGCTTGCAAACTGAAGTTTATACATTTAACCAAACCTGTTTACTCACGGCGCATGCTGCTACTTAACTTGCTGCAGATCAGATCATAACACATCATCATCAAGCTCCAGAAACCCAGCTGGAAAATGATGTCCCGTTAAGTCCAATAAAAAAGGAGAAAACACACACAGAAAATTCTGCAAATGTTAACACCCGAACAGGAGAATTGGTCAAGACTTGCCGGGCATTTTAAATGTTAAATGTTTCTGCTGTGTAATCCCAGCACTTGGGCGCTTGTACTCGGAGTAACACTCTTGGCACTTTTTTACATATATGTTTTGCTTGCAATGCAATGTAAAACTAACAGGAATCAAACTTATCATAACCTTCTTTCTATTCATTTGTAGGGCATGGGCGTCACTGGCTGGCCAGCATTTATTGCCCATCCTCAAGTTGCCCTTGTTCAGAGGGTATTTGAGAGTCAACCACATTGCTGTGGCTCTGGAATCACATGTAGGCCAGACCGGGTAAGGACGGCAGATTTCCTTCCCTAAAAAGGGACATTAGTGAACCAGATGGGGTTTTCCGACAATGGTTTCATGGTCATCAATAGATTCTCAACTCCAGATATTTTTTATTGGATTTAAATTCCACCTATCCGCAGTGGCGGGATTCGAACCCGGGTCCCCAGAACATTAGCTGGAGTTCCTGGATTAATAATCTAGCGAGAATACCACTAGGCCATCACGTCCCTTTATAATCACTAAAGCTAACTGGAATGAAGTGTGGCCAATTAGAAGCCAATTTCATGTTGTCCTTTCTTTTAAAAAACAGTGTCCCTTGTACGTAAACAGTATAACCAATCTGCCCCGATGCATTTAGCCAGCTTGCTTCCTCCATACGTATCATATCTTCGTGCTGTAACAGTACCCTGCAATAGACTAATTATGATGTGGAGATGCCGTCGTTGGACTGGGGTGAACACAGTAAGAAGTCTCACAACACCAGGTTAAAGCCCAACAGGTTTATTTGGTAGCAAATGCTATAAGCTTTCGGAGCGCTGCTCCTTCGTCAGATGGAGTGGAAATGTGCTCTCAAACAGTGCACAGAGACACAAAATCAAGTTACAGAATACTAATTAGAATACGGATCCCTACAACCAGCCAGGTCTTAAAGGTACAGACAATGTGGGTGGAGGGAGCATTAAACGCAGGTTAAAGAGATGTGTATTGTCTCCAGACAGAACAGCTAGTGAGATTCTGCAAGTCCAGGGGGCAAGCTGAATCTCACTAGCTGTTCTGTCTGGAGACAATACACATCTCTTTAACCTGTGTTTAATGCTCCCTCCACCCACATTGTCTGTACCTTTAAGACCTGGCTGGCTGTAGGGATTCGCATTCTAATTAGTATTCTGTAACTTGATTTTGTGTCTCTGTGCCCTGTTCGAGAGCACATTTCCACTCCATCTGACGAAGGAGCAGCGCTCCGAAAGCTTATGGTATTTGCTACCAAATAAACCTGTTGGACTTTAACCTGGTGTTGTGAGACTTCTTACTGTATAGACTAATTATGACAGCTTTGCATAACTGGATATTCGGTTAACTCGAACTATTACAGAACTGCTTGCGCAAGGTAGCAATTTCAATAGATTTGTTTGATTAATTTACCCAACGCTTCATCATTATCCTCAGTGTCACTGGCCAGTCTGAATAGTGTGGGCCTCATCTTCTCACATCGCTGGTACAACTCCTGTGTGGGGGAAAGAAGAATTCAGTTAAGGAAAAAGAACATCAAATATCCTCCAAGTACCTCAGTGCATTGCAGCGCATAAGCATGTGGAGCCAGGGTGCGATTCTGTCGGACACACACGGGACATCCTGTGTCTGAGGCATGAGGAGCAGATTATCCTTCCCAGTCTGTCCCAGTTTAGGCAGACGCGATGAAGAATCCCTCTCACCAACAACAATCCTAAACTGATTACAAGTTTGGGGAGTATTGAGGCAACAATATTTTTCCCACTGCAGTATTTTTCAGTTCAAGTGCTCCGTGAACACGACTGGGAATCAGTTCTCAAACCCCGTGGTCTGCGTGGGTTTCCTCCGGGTGCTCCGGTTTCCTCCCACAAGTCCAAAGATGTGCGGGTTAGGTTGATTAGCCATGCTAAAATTGACCCTAATGTCGGGGGGGGGGGGGGTGGGGGGGGGGTATTAGCGGGGTAAATACGTGGGGTTACGGGAATAGGGCCTGGGTGGGATTGTGGTCGGTACAGACTCGATGGGCTGAATGGCCTCCTTCTGCTCTGTAGGGATTCACTGGATATAGTTCTCATGATTACGTTTGTCATTTTTGGACTAAGGACACAGCTTGAGGTTTACCTAGCTGTCCCTCACTGGCTTAAGGGGCCCTTCACATCCCCGTCGGGAGCATGTCATGCAGTTCAGTATTAGCCCAGCACATCAAGCAATGACACAAAGTATTGTGCGTGCTTTTATATTTTTACGCACACTGGAGGCGAAGGACGCTACTTCGAATTCCTCCACCTGTCATTCAGTAAACACACCCTGCCAACAAGGTCATTTTTTATTTATTTCAGAGGGTGGCACGGTGTCACAGTGATTAGCACCACTGCCTCACAGTGCCAGAGACCCGGGTTGGGTCACTGCCTGTGTGGAGTCTGCACGTTCTCCCCGTGTCTGTATGGGTTTCCTCCGGGTGCTCCGGTTTCCTCCCACAGTCCCAAGTTGGGTGGATTAGCCACGGCAAAATGCTTGGGGTTACCGGGATATGGCCGGGTGGGTGGGCCTGGGTAAGATGCTCTTGCAAAAGAGTTGGTGCAGACGTGATGGGCTGAACGGCCTCCTTTTACACTGTAGAGATTCTGTGGTTTCTACAATACAACCCTAACAATAACAGGGAACCCCCCACATTGCACCATGCCTCTTTCAATGGGACCGTACAACCGTGGGCACACTTCATTACATCCGGGAGGAGCTGGATTGATGGGTGTCATCACTTGGAGACATCCAAGGCCCTTATGGCTAGAGGAGACAGAAGGTCATAGAATCCCTACAGTGGAGGCGGCCATTTGGCCCATTGGGTCTGCACTGACCACAATCCCATCAAGGCCCTATTCCAGTAACCCCACACATATTTACCCTGCTAATCCCCTAGGGATTGACGCTAGGGTCAATTTAGCATGGCTAATTAGCCTAACCCGCATATCTTTGGCGTGTGGGAGGAAACCGGAGCACCCGGAGGAAACACACGCAGACATGGGGAGAACGTGCAGACTCCACACAGACAGTGGCCCAAGCCGAAAATCGAACCCAGGTCTCTGGCGCTGTGAGGCAGCAGTGCTAACCACTGTGCCACCGCGCCACCCAAAATTACATCCGGTTTCCTCCCACACTCTAAAGATGTGCGGGTTAGGTGGATTGGCCATGCTAAATTGCCCCTTAGTGTCAGGGGGACTCGCTAGGGTAAATGCATGGGGTTATGGAGATAGGGCCTGGTTGGGATTGTGGTTGGTGCAGACTTGATGGGCCGAATGGCCTCCTTCTGCACTGTCGGAATTCTATGATTTATCTCTATTGAGAGCGATGCTGCAAATGAAGTTTTCCCCGTGTCTGCGTGGGTTTCCTCCGGGTGCTCCGGTTCCCTCCCACAGTCCGAAAGACGTGCTGGTTAGGTTGATTGGCCGTGCTAACTTGCCCCTAGTTTCGGGAGGACCAGCAGGGTAAATATGTGGGGTGATGGGGATAGGACGGGATTGTTGTCAGTGCAGGCTCGATGGGCCTAACGGCCTCCTTCTCTGCGGTAGGGATTCTATGATTCATTCTCTAGATGTGGGGCAAGATTCTCCGGCCTCCCAGCCGTGCCTTTCCCGCGGGCAGGAGGTGGCGCACTGTTTGCTAGCGACGGGATTCCCTGGGCCCGCCGCCGTCAAGGGGAATTCCCACTGACATCACCCGACGCCGGCGGGAGACCTGCGGGTTGGGGTGCACGGCCGGTGTGAACGGCTGGAGAATTCCAGCCGCGATGCCCCTCACTTTGACCAACGCGTGCACACAAGGTAATCGCAGCCTCACGCACACAAACACACACCCTCTCCCCCGCCTTTACCTTCATTATTTCTTCATTACTCTCGGAGGTTTCATCTTTGCTGTAGTTCTCCAGCATTTCACTCAGAAGTTTCACGTTGTTGTTCACCTCTTCGATGGCGTTCACCCGTTTGGAAATCTTCTCCATTCTTTTCTGGTCCTAAGGGTTTAAAGATCGGGTTTGGGTTCTCTGCACAGCCCTCTCTGCGGGTAGCACGTCATTACTGGATTGTTAGCGACATGAGAAAAGAGGAACAGAAACTGTGTGGGGAGGGAGGGGGTGGTGGGAGCAAGGCAAGGGTGTGGCTGGGCCAATAGGTCACCGCGGAGATCGAATTTACTGCCGTCAATCTGGGATGGATTTGAAGTCTCCTTCAGCCGAAGCCGGGTTGTGGAGAGCGAGTTTGGACAGTTTTCAATGCATGTACCTCACACTGACCCCACATTGGCACTGATCGATAATCTTACACATGGGGCTAAAGGACAGAGGGCACAGCAGTGTGTCACAGAACTGCAGTTAGGGACACTGCACTGAGGTTGGGAACAGAGTATGGGCAGCACGGTGGCACAGTGGTGAGCACTGCTGCCTCACAGCACCAGGGACCCGGGTTCAATTCCGGCCTTGGGTGACTGTGCAAAGTCCGCACATTCTCCCCGTGTCTGCGTGGGTTTCCTCCAAAGATGTGCAGGTTAGGTGGATTGGCCATGCTAAATCGTCCCTTAGTGTCAGGGGGATTAGCAGGGTAAATACATGAGATAGGTCCAGGGGCGGCACGGTGGCACAGTGGTTAGCAATGCTGCCTCACATTCGATTCCCGGCTTGGGTCACTGTCTGTGTGGAGTTTTCACATTCTCCCTGTGGGTTTCCTCCGGGTGCTCCGGTTTCCTCCCACAGTCCGAAAGACGTGCTGGTTAGGGTGCATTGACCCGAACAGGCGCCGGACTGTGGCAACTAGGGGAATTTCACAGTAACTTCATTGCAGTGTTAATGTAAGCCTTACTTGTGACTATAAATAAATAAACTTTAAACTTTACTGGGTGGGATTGTTGTCAGTACAGGGTTGATGGGCTGAATGGTCTCCTCCTGCACTGTAGGGATTCCATGATTCTACAGCAAGGGTTAGTTTGCATATCCGATCGGAGTTTTTTTTATTCATTCATTGGTGGATCTGGACTTGACTGACAAGGCCAGCATGTCCGCCCCTAGCTGCCCAAACAGTGACATTATTTGAATCAGAATGGCATGTGGTTTGAGAAGGAAACGTGGAGGTGGTGGCACTCCCACTCCTCTGCTGCCCTTGCCCTCCTGTGTGCTACATGGCACGACGGCTTGTGTTGTCGAGGAAGCCCTGGTGAGTTGCTGCAGTGCATTTTGCAGATGGTACACAGTGCAACCACCATCCCTCTGCAACAGCAAGTACTCCGTTCCCAGCACAAACACCTCCGCATCACGAGACTCAGAGAAATGAAAATAAAAAATAGATTAGGCCAAAATAAAATCAGACCTTACGGTCCATTTTACACTTGGCAATCTTTAAGAATGGGGGGAAAAGACCCACCTCTTGGACCATCTCCTTGATGAGTTTATTCGCAGCTCGAAGATCCTCTGGATGTGTGCTCTTCAGTAGTCTGGCCAATAGCTACAGAGATAATTGCACAAAGAGATTACAAGGTCAAACTGGCACAGAGGCCTCTCTGGCATTTCCCCACTAGACAACAAAACACAAAATGTTTAAACAACGCATGGTATCGCACTAGTTACAGCACTCAAACTCTCCCACTAGGGCAGCATGGTGGCACAGTGATTAGCTCTGCTGCCTCATAAAGCCAGAGACATGAGTTTGATTCCCAGCTTGGGTCACTGTCTGTGTAGAGTTTGCACGTTCTCCCCGTGTCTGCATGGGTTTCCTCCGGGTGTTCCGGTTTCCTCCCACAGTCCGAAAGACGTGCTGGTTAGGGCGCATTGGCCATGCTAAATTCTCCCTCAGTGTACCCGAACAGGTGCCAGAGTGTGGCGACTAGGGGATTTTCATTGCAGTGTTAATGTAAGCCTACTTGTGACACTAATAAATAAACTTTAACTTAAACGCCAGCTACTGCACTCTCACCCTCGCGCTAGTTACTGTCCTCAAACTCTCCCATTAGTTACTGCACTCAAACTCTCCCACTAGGTAGTGCAATGTGTAATGATACAATACCACCTAGTGATGGGAATGAACACTACATTAACTGCATGACTTCCTGAATGAAACATGCTGCTATTGGGCCATAATAGTGAAAGTTGCTATGTTGCAATCGTGACCACACTTCTGAAGTATTTCACTGGCTGTAAAGCACTTTGGAATGTCCCGCGGTTGTGAAAGGTGCTACATAAATGCAAGTCTTTCCACTCTGAACACCAGCTGGAAAAGTACACGGAACGTATCTGTTCATCTAACACTCACATCGTGAATATAAAATGGGCTGCTGATATATGGGAATTTTTATTCATTCATGGAACATGGGCGTCGCTGGCTGGGCCAGCATTTATTGCCCATCCCTAGTTGCCCTTGAGAAGGTGGTGGTGAGCTGTCTTCTTGAATCGCTGCAGTCCACGTGCTGTTGGTTGACCCACAATAATTCCAAGGCTATTGATTTGGATTAGTTAAAACAACCCCTCGTCACATTTTCTTATCTCCAAAAAAACCAATAAAAATTCTAGAACCTCATATAATGGAAACTAAATATGACATGTGTAATAGAAATTAACTGTGACTCACTCGGGCGCCAGTGGCTTTGTTCCAAATTTCAGTTTCTGACGCAGTACCACAGTGACAAGAACTAGCCTACATATTAAAAAACTTACGTCTGTTCACAACTTTTGTCGCGAATTTGCATCAAACTTTTCCGCAAACGGTAGAGAAATTCCAATGCCCCAACCAACTCGATTTCTCTGCTATCTAACCATATTGTGACACTAATCATAGAATCCCTACAGTGGAGGAAGCGGCCGTTCGGCCCATTGAGTCTGCACCGACCACAATCCCACCCAGGCCCTCATCTCTGTAACCTCATGTATTTATCCTCGCTGGTCCCCCTGACACTAAGGGGCAATTTAGCATGGCCAATCCACCTAACCCGCACATCTTTGGACTGTGGGAGGAAACCCACGTAGAATAAAATACATTTTATATAAAGTTTAAAACGTTTGAGATCAGCGCTTTAAAATGAAGATTAAATTACACGCACACACCAACTAAACACATCTCCTCTAAATCAGACATGTCAGCTACGACTCTCACCAACTTTTACAGATGCACCACAGAAAGCATCCTTTCTGGTTGTATCACAGCTTGGTATGGGGCTCCTGCTCTGACTAAGACCGCAAGAAATTACAAAGGGTCGTGAATGAAGCCCAGTCCATCACGCAAACCAGCCTCCCATCCATTGACTCCGTCTACACTTCCCGCTGCCTCGGCAAAGCAGCCAGCATAATCAAGGACCCCACGCACCCCGGACATTCTCTCTTCCACCTTCTTCCGTCGGGAAAAAGATACAAAAGTCTGAGGTCACGTACCAACCAACTCAAGAACAGCTTCTTCCCTGCTGCTGTCAGACTTTGGAATGCATCTTCCTCAAATCAGGTTGATCTTTCTCTACACCCGAGCTATGACTTTAACACTATTCTGCACCCTCTCCTTTCCTTCTCCCCTATGTGCTCTATAAACGGTATGCTTTGTCTGTATAGCGCGCAAGAAATAATACTTTTCACTGCACCCCAACACATGACTATAATAAATCAAATCAAAATACACTGGCCGTGTGGGCGGCACGGTGGCTAGCACTGCTGCCTCACAGCGACAGGGACCCAGGTTCCGAGTTTGATTCCCGGCTTGGGTCACTGTCTGTGCGGAGTCTGCATGTTCTCCCCATGGGTTTCCTCTGGGTGCTCCGGTTTCCTCCCACAGTCCCAAAGACGTGCTGGTTAGGGTGCACTGGCCGTGCTAGATTCTCCCTCAGTGTACCCGAACAGGCACCGGAGTGTGGCGACTAGGGGATTTTCACAGTAACTTCACTGCAGTGTTAATGTAAGCCTGCTTGTGACAATAAATAAACTTAAACCTGACTTCACGGTAAGTCCAATGTTCCCACTGATTCTTCGCCCGAGCGTGCAGGCAATTTCTCCAAATACATGTGACCTTCGCATGATCACACGTCCTTTAACTCCGTGTCTCGAGGGCAATTAGGGATGGGCAATGAATGCTGGCAGAGTCAGCGATGCCCATATCCCTTGAACAAATACAGACAGCTTTGAGGGAACAGTGAAGAGCACCTCTCCACTTGGTGAAGAGCGCTACGGGACAGCGACAAGATACCTTAGACTTTTCCTCATCTTCAAACATAGCATTCTTCGAGCGTGGTGGGGGTGGAGGGAGCGGTTCATCGTCAGGCAGCACGGGATCCTGTTTTATAATTCCTGTGGGAGGTCAAAATATTAACACAGAAAAATCACTGCCAGCAGCAGACCACTTTTCACACAGCTCCGCGCGAGAAACGTGGCGTTACTGAAGAGTCCAGGGGCACGTGCAGCTCTGGATAAGCAGAACAATGAACAGCCACTCATCAGCACCATTACTGCCCCGACCTCCAAATCCATAACCTACATCTTTGCTTCACCTCTGCTTCATGATCTGTCAGCGAATCCCTACGGAGCAGGAGGCGGCCATTCAGCCCATTGAGTCTGCACCGACTCTCTGACAGAGCATCTTATCCAGGCCCATCACCCCCTCCTACCCCATGTCTCGTTCATCTAACCCAACACACCTTGAGAAAATAAAGGGCAATTTAGCATGGCCAATCCACATAATCTACACATCTTTGGACGGCACGGTGGCACAGTGGTTGGCACTGCTGCCTCACAGCACCAGGGACCCGGGCTCAATGTCTGTGTGGAGTCTGCACATTCTCCCCATGTCTGCCTGGGTTTCCTCCGGGTGCTCCGGTTTCCCCTCTCAGTCTGAAAGACGTGCTGGTCATGAGGATTAACCATGGTAAATTCTCTCTGTGTACCCGAACAGGTGCTGGAGTGTGGCGACTAGGGAATTTTCTTGGTGGCTTCATTGCAGAGTTAATGTAAGCCTACTTGAGACACCAATGAAATAAACTTTAAATAAACTAAGGGACAATTTAGCATGGCTAACCCACCTAACCTGCACATATAGAATTATAGAAACCCTACAGCACAGAAAGAGGCCATTCGGCCCATCGAGTCTGCACCGACCACAATCCCACCCAGGCCCTACCCCCATATCCCTACATATTTTACCCACTAATCCCTCTAATCTACACATCTCAGGACACTAAGGGCCAATCAACCTAACCCGCACATCTTTGGACTGTGGGAGGAAACCGGAGCACCCGGAGGAAACCCACGCAGACACGGGGAGAAAGTGCAAACTCCACACAGACAGTGACCCGAGGCCGGAATCGAACCCGGGTCCCTGGCTTTGCGAGGCAGCAGTGCTAACCACTGTGCCACCGTGACTCCCTTCCATTCTTTTCTCCTTCATGCGTTACCCAGCTTCCCCTTAGAGGGGATTCGCCGCAACTTCTCCTTGAGGTAGCGAGTTCCACATTCTAACTACTCTCAGGGTTAAGCTGTTTCTCCTGGGTTTCTTGTTGATTTAGTGACTACCTCCTATTTAATGGTCCCTAGACTTTGGTCTCTCATACCTGTGGAAATCCTTCAATAATCTTTCACAGCTACGACGGGTCACCCTCCAGCCTTCTCTGTTCTCGAGTAAAGAGCCCCAGTCTGTTCAATCTTTGCTGAAGAGGTATAAACTTCTGAGTTCTGGTATTATTCTTGCAAATGGATGCATTTTATTTTGTTAAATTCTGCATTGTGTCTTTTGAGGCGGCACAGTGGGTTAGCACTGCTGCCTCACAGCGCCAAGGACCCAGGTTCGATTCCCGGCTTGGGTCACTGTCTGTGCCCGAGTCTACACATTCTCCCCGTGTCTGCGTGGGTTTCCGCTGGGTGCTCCGGTTTCCTCCCACAGTCCGAAAGATGTGCTGGTTAGGGTGCACTGGCCATGCTAAATTCTCTCTGTGTACCCGAACAGGTGCCGGTGTGTGGCGACTAGGGGATTTTCACAGTAACTTCATTGCAGTGTTAATTTAAAGTGTATTTATCAGTGTCACAAGTAGGCTTACATTAACACTGCAATGAAGCTACTGTGAAAATCCCCTAGTTGCTACACTTCTTATTTAACAAACAGCACAATTAAAAAGGTGACCATTTTTCTAAACAGCATTCCGTTTTTGGTACAAATTAAAAGGCAAGGCAGGAAAAAGAGAAAAAAATATCCTAAATGTCTTGAAACTCAATAGGGACTTTTAAGAGACTCCTGGATGAGTACATGGGACTTAATAGGATGGAGGGTTATAGGTAGACCGAGAAGGTAGGGATATGTTCGGCACAACTTGTGGGGCCGAAGGGCCTGTTTTGTGCTGTAGTTTTTCTAGGAAAGTGTGTTCATGTTCAGTAAATTAATTGGAGGAGCACTGATTGTTGTTATTCAGGCAAGTGTTTTATTAAAATGTATTCATTAGTCACAAGTAGGCTTACGTTAACACTGCAATGAGGTTACTGTGAAAATCCCCTAGTCTCCACACTCCTGTTCGGGTACACGGAGGGAGAATTTAGCACGGCCAATGCACCCTAACCAGCACATCTTTCGGACTGTGGGAGGAAACCGGAGCACCCGGAGGAAACCCACGCAGACACGGGGAGAACGTGCAGACTCCACACAGACAGTCACCCAAACCGAGAATCGAACCCAGGTCCCTGGCGCTGTGAAGCAGCAGTACTAACCACTGTGCCGCCGCCCTCGTAACGTAAGCCTACTTGTGACACCAAAAAAATAAACTTTAGCGCAGTCTGGGTACAGGGCATTTACCGATACAGTGGTTGCTAAAATAATACTGCAAATTAGTACTTCAGAGTTGCACAGTTCAGGGTGTTTTGTCAGATGAAGCAGTAGTTTAAAGTTAAGGACCCGCTGGTGGATCACACACAATTGGAACAGAATGAACTAACCTTGTTTTTTAAGCATGTGATAGGCCTCTGTGATCTTCAGCTCATCTGGAAGTCCCACTGTCCAGCTGAACATTAATTCTAAAACTTTAGTTTTTACTTTCTCAGATGCTCGTGTTCCCAGATACTGGTGAGGAAAACAAAAAAAAAAATATAGGTTAAACACAGTAAGCTTTGAGAATTCCTATTAATACAACTCGACAATTTGTTTAAAGGTTAGCTCCAAGTAGGTTTTCATAGTCACGGATTTATCAGGGTCAATTTTTCAATCCCACCGCAGCTGGTGGCCTCATTCAGTAAGTGCCAAGCTTGTCGAATCATTTTCTGGGGCACATTACCCCAATGACACGCCCAGCAAAGGGCTGCTGGCCATCTGTCCGGTGCTGAGCCTTTGGCCCAGCGTCTGGGGAGCGGTGTGTGGAACAATGCGCGGAGGGCGTCACGGTGGCGCAGTGGCTAGCACTGCTGTCTCACAGCTCCAGGGACCCGGGTTCGATTACGGCGTCGGGTGACTGTGGAGTTTGCACCTTCTCCCCGTGTCTGCGTGGGTTTCCCCCGGGTGCTCCGGTTTCCTCCCAAAAGACGTACTGGTTCGGGTGCATTGGCCGTGCTGAATTCTCCCTCGGAGGAGGTGCCGGAGAGTGGCGACTGGGGGATTTTCACAGTAACTCCATTGCAGTGTTAATGTAAGCCCACTTGTGACACTAATATGTAAACTTATAAAAACTGGCATTGGGCGCCACGTCCCCCTTTTGGGTTTTCCAAATGCCTCACAGCGCCAGGAACCCGGGTTCGATTCCCGACTTGGAGGTGGAGCTTGCACGTTCTCCCCGTGTCTGCATGGGTTTCCTCCGGGTGCTCCGGTTTCCTCCCACACTCCAAAGATATGCGGGTTAGGTGGATTGACCATGCTAAATTGACCCTAGTTTCAGGGGGACTAGCTAGGGTAAATGCATGGGGTTACGGGGATAGGGCCTGGGTGGGATTGTGGTTGGTGCAGACTCAATGGGCCGAATGGCCTTCTTCTGCACTGTAGGATTCTAAGATTCTTTGCCCAATCCAAAATGGCACTGTGTGACCAGGCTGCCAATCTGGTGCACCCAGCGCATTTTGGAGTAGCCCCCTAACTTCAATACTTTGTTGGGATCCTCGTGACCGGGGCGCAAATACTTCCAGAGCTCTTAGCGCTGGTCATCAACTAAGACACGCAACGTTCTTTTGGGCAAATCAACTGAACTAAATGAAGTGAAATAAGGGACAAAGCGAGAAGAGCAGCCTCCCAAAAGGAGGAAACCGCCCGAAACAAAAAAAAAACAAAGCAGAAAGAAAACTTAAAATATCAAATCAAAACGTGATCAAGGGGATCGATGATACACCCCAGTCCCTATGGTGCCCAGTGAGCACGGAAGGCCTCGACAGTGCCCTCGGACTCCGCATGCGCCCTCTTCAGGGACACCTGGCCGCGAAGGTAGCAGGGCAGACAGTCGGGTTGGATGACCCCCTCGGTCGCCCGCTGCCTGGACCAGTTTACAGCTCCCTTGGCCTGGCCCAGGAGCAAATTCATGAGGAGGTCCTCCTCCCACCCCCGCACCGAGTGCCGCTACCTCAAGCAATGAGGGCTTCTCTGCCCAATAACATGCATCATTATTGCATCCATTATTCTAGAGTTTTCTATTTCTTTGGGAGAATCAGGTAGCAGATGAGTCATTCGTGGACGACTTGTTCATCTATTTTCCGTCACCATGCAAGAATGGTACAAGATTATAGAACCCCCGTGTATCAGGCTTACCTTGGGCGATACCACTTTGATTAACTCATTCAAAAACCTGAATTTTCCTACTTCATTGTGAAACCGCTTTCCGCAGTTTTTCATACACGTCTCCAGGACCTGAACAAAAGTCAAAGGGAGAGGATTTCATTTTACTGACGCTGAATGAACTTACTTTTTTTTTTAACAAAGCGGACCACATTTATTTTCATCTACTCTTTACAGCATTTTTTAAAAAAACTTCAACACATTAAGCCTTCTCCCCTGGGTGACTGTGTGGAGTCTGCATGTTCTCCCCGTGTCTGCGTGGGTTTCCTCCGGGTGCTCCAGTTTCCTCCCACAGTCCGAGCGACGCGCAGGTTAGTGTGCATTGGCCGTGCTAAATTCTCCCTCAGTGTTACCCGAACAGGCGCCGGAGTGTGGCGACTAGGGGATTTTCACAGTAATTTCAGGATGGCACGGTGCCACAGTGGTCAGCACTGCTGCCCCACAGCCCCAAGTTCGATTCCTGGGTTAGGTCAATGTGGAATTTGCACGTTCTCCCCGTGTCTGTGCGGGTTTCCTCCGGGTGCTCCGGTTTCCTCCCACAGTCCGAAAGGTGGTTAGGTGAATTGGCCATGCTAAATTCTCCCTCAATGTACCCGAACAGGCGCCGGAGTGTGGCGACTACAGGATTTCCACAGTAACTACATTGCAGTGTTAATGTAAGCCTACTTGTGACACTAATAAATGAACTTTTCTGCTGAGGTTCCGTGGGAGATCTCCCTCCCACCCGCCGTTAACTTCGACAGCAAAGCAGAGGAAACCCTGGAAGATGGTGGATCGCGGGTTCTCGCTGAAGATAAAGGTTGAAACACATCTCTTAATCCCTCAACTTTTCTAAACTTCCGGAATGTTCTCTGGCACTCAGCCAATGATCTAATGGGCTAGCACGGTTGCACAGTGGTTAGCACTGCTGCCTCACAGCGACTGAGACCCGGGTTCGATTCCAACTTCGGGTCGCTGTCTGTGTGGAGTTTGCACATTCTCCCCGTGTCTGCGTGGGTTTCCTCCGGGTGCTCCGGTTTCCTCCCACAGTCCAAAGATGTGCAGGTTAGGTTGATTGGCCATGATAAATTGCCCCTTAGTGTCAGGGGGACTAGCTAGGGTAAATACATGGGGTGACGGGAATAAGGCCTGGGTGGAATTGTTGCCGGCGCAGGCTCGATGGGCCGAATCACCTCCTTCTGCAGCGTAGGGATTCTATATCTGTCCATCTGCAAGGAGCTGTCCCCGTAATAATGATGGAATAATTCACGAGCGATTCAGCGCCAATTAGCACCTGGATCCTGAACAGAAGGTCCCAGAAACGTAATGAAAAAAAAACTCCATCTGATAAGCCAAGTGCACAGTAGGCACAAAATTTTGATTTGGTGACATTTCAAGATTGACATTTAAGACTAAAAGAAATGCTTATCACACCATGCTGGTGACAGACTCCCAATGCGAATGTCAATGAACATCTCAACTGAGTGATTCCAATTAGTTTTTACAGATTGTGTTGGGGTCTCCGACAGGCTGCCAAGATGTAGAAGCCAAAGGCGGCCATTCAACCCATCGTGTCTGCTCTACCTTTCAATGAGATCATGCATGATCTGATATAATTCCCAACTTTCCCACCTTATCCCATAACACAAGAACTACTTGAGTAGGCCATCTGGCATCTCAAGCCTGCTCTGCCATTCAATAAGATCATGGCTGATCTTTTCGTGGACTCAGCTCCACTTACCCGCCCGCTCACCATAACCCTTCATTCCTTTACTGTTCAAAAATCTATCTATCCTTGCCTTAAAAGCATTCAATGAGGTAGCCTCAACTGCTTCACTGAGCAGGGAATTCCACAGATTCACAACCCTTTGTGTGAAGAAGTTCCTCCTCAACTCAGTCCTAAATCTGCTTCCCCTTATTTTGAGGCTATGCCCCTTAGTTCTAGTTTCACCTGCCAGTGGAAACAACTTCCCTGCTTCTATCTTATCTATTCCCTTCATAATTTGATATGTTTCTATAAGATCTCCCCATATTCTTCTGAATTCCAAGGAGTATAGTCCCAGTCTACTCAGTCTCTCCTCATAAGCCAACCTTCTCAACTCCGGAATCAACCCTCGATTCCGTTACTAATTAAAAATCTGTCTATCTGAGCCTTGAACATACTTAATGACCCAGCCTCCTAGCCCTCTATGGTAAAGAATTCCACGATTCACTACCCTCGAGAGAATAAATTCCTCCTCATCTCGGTCTTAAATTGGCAACCCCCTTACTCTGAGATTATGCCCTCCGGTCCTAGACTCTCCCACAAGAGGAAACATAGAAAATAGGAGCACTCCAAAGATGTGCAGGTTAGGCGGATTGGCCATGATGAATTATCCCTGAGTGTATGTTTTTAACGCATCACTTCCTGTGTTCTATACACTATTATAACGCATCACTTCCTGTGTTCTATACACTATTATAACGCATCACTTCCTGTGTTCTATACACTATTATAACGCATCACTTCCTGTGTTCTATACAAGACATAGAAGCAGAATTAGGCCACTCGGCCCGTCGAGTCTGCTCCGCCATTCAATCATGGCTGGTATTTTTCTCATCCCCATTCTCCTGCCTTTTCCCCATAACCCCTGATCCCCTTGGTGCCTCTTAAATTACCCCTTAAATGTATGGTTTTTTTTAAAGACACTGCTTCTGCGATTCTATGCTGAAATACTCAATTCTACAAAAGCATGCTTTTAAAAAAAAAAAAGTGGTTACATAGTTCGACACTTGCGTAATTTTAAGGTCATTTAATGCTCTAAAAGGGACAGAGGTACAGATGATCTTACTGTCAAGGCTTGAATAGCTTCCCATTCCTGAGGAGACTGAATCTTGTGTGCCAGGAATCTTGTGGCAAGCTGGGGTCTGAGGAAAACAAAGGGGACGAGAGATTAGTGCATTCGGTATGTCACAGGAGGGACAACAAGCAGAGCATACCAACTCCGCAGCAAGCAAGGCGGAACTTTATAACAAGATTGAAGCTCTGAAGAAGGGTCCGATGGATTCGAAATGTAAACTCTTCTTTCTTTCTCCAAACGCTGCCAGATCTGCTGAATCTGTCCAGCATTTGCTGTTTAAATTTCAGATTTCCAGCATCCTCGGTATTTTGCTTTAACTTTGTTTTTATTAAAGTTTACGCTGTCGCGAAAATGTCGCGAATTAAGAAATCATCCACTCGCGCCCAGTAATCAGAGACAGGACATGTGGTCCAACCAGGATGGCACTGTGACAAGCACTGCTGCCTCATAGCGTCAGGGACCCGGGTTCGATTCCGGCCTTGGGTCACTGTCTGTGCAGAGTCTGCACATTCCAGTCCCGAGGGCCAGATTATAACACCATCCTTGTCCAGTTTTTACACACACACACATGTACCTCATTGCGTGATTTGTTTAAATCGTTCACATGGGGTGGCACAGTGGGTTAGCACTGCTGCCTCACAGTGTCAGGGACCCGGGTTCGATTCCCGGCTTGGGTCGCTGTCTGTGTGGAGTTTGCACATTCTCCCCGTGTCTGCGTGGGTTTCCTCCGGGTGTTCGGTTTCCTCCCACACTCCAAAAATGTGCAGGTTAGTGGATTGGCCGTGCTAAACTGCTTGCTACCAAATAAACCTGTTGGACTTTAACCTGGTGTTGTGAGACTTCTTACTGCCCTAGTGTCAGGGGGATTGGCAGGGTAAATATGTGGGGTACAGAAATAGGGCCTGGGTGGGATTGTTGTTGGTACAGACTCAATGGGCCAAATGGCCTCCTTCTCCACTATGGGGATTCTACGATTCTAACCAATCTGTCTTAGTTTTTACCCTCCCACGGACAAATAATTGCATCCACTAGTTTCCTTCAACCCCTTTACCTTCATCCACTTATCCAATCTAATCTTGCACGTTGACATGGACTTTCCCTCAAGCAGTGCCCCTGGGCACAAATTCCACACCCTCGCAAATCCCTTTGCAGATCTGGTTTCACTGGTGCCAGCAACACCTGTCACCTGATGCAGGTAACCACTCTGCACCTCTTGAGCCCAGGCACCGAGGAAAGGGTCGCCTGAAGCCAAGTCCGATGTCCAGTCGGAATTGCTTACAGCAATGAATTCCAGTTCCAAATGCACGGCAGACCTAGCTTAGACTAATTGTGCCAATAGAATCCCCACAGTACAGAAGAGGCCCATCAGCCCATCAAGCCTGCCCCATCCCCATAACCTCACGTATTTACCCCCCCCCCCCCCCCGACACCAGGGGGCAATTTAGGATGGCCAATGCACCTAGTCTGCACATCTTTGGACTGTGGGAGGAAACCCACGCAGACATGGGGAGAACGTGCAAACTCCACATATTCACCCAAGAACCATGGAATAGAATCCCTACAGTGCAGAAGGAGGTCATTCGGCCCATCGGGTCTGCACTGACCACAATCCCACCCAGGCCCTATCACCGCGTATTTACCCTGCTAATCCCCCTGACACAAAGAGGCAATTTAGCATGGCCAATCCACCTAACACACACATCTTTGGACTGTGGGAGGAAACCGGAGCACCCGGAGGAAACCCAGGCAGACACGGGGAGCACATGCAAACTCCACACAGACAGACAGACAATCGCCCAAGGCCAGAATTGAACCCGGGTCCCTGGCGCGGTGAGGCAGCGGTGCTAACCTCTGTGCCACCGTGCCACCCCTGTGAATGTGAAGCAATGCCTGAGCCTAGGCCATATCCAGCACCCCTCAACGTAACCTTTCAGTTGACGGGGCTCCCTGATAACCTGATATCCTTTTAAGGCAAGGATAGATACATTTTTGAACAGTAAAGGAATTAAGGGTTATGATGAGCGGGCGGGTAAGTGGAGCTGAGTCCACGAAAAGATCAGCCATGATCCTACTGAATGGCGGAGCAGGCCCGAGGGGCCAGATGGCCTACTCCTGCTCCTAGTTCTTATAACACTGGTAATTTTCCACTGACTCAGGTCAGCAAACCCAGAAGGATCTTCAGCCTCCGAAGCAAAGATGTACGAGAGTCAAAGGCCAGTGCCGGCCAACGGCAAACACTTTATATAGCAAACTCCACGAATCGGATACAGTGCAGTTTGCATTACTGGCTTCGTCTGGTACCTACCCTTCCAATTCCTTGTTCAGCTGATCACAGAATGCTTGAATGTCGTTCCATTCCAGCTCCCGGTTTAAAGGATTTGTGGCTTTGTCTGCATTGAAAACAAGATAAATATAGTTCAGCATGAGGAAAGGATGCCAAATCTGCCAGAGTCAGAGTCAATCAGCTCTAGGACTGGACGATTAATATTAATAACTTTCTTGACTTCAAAAATTCTTTCCATAATTTTAATGAGAAATTGAAGGATGTACAGGCGGAGGCCAGTCAGCCCCCTTCTATATTTGCATTTACAGGTTCGTAGCTCCTTGAAAGTGGAGTCACAGGTGGACAGAGTGGTGAAGAAGGCATTCGGCATGCTTGGTTTCATCGGTCAGAACATTGAATACAGGAGTTGGGACGTCTTGTTGAAGTTGTACAAGACATTGGTAAGGCCGCACGTGGAACAGTGTGTGCAATTCTGGTCACCCTATTATGGAAAGGATATTATTAAACTAGAAAGAGAGTGCAGAAAAGAAAAGGGGCGGCACGGTAACGCAGTGGTTAGCACTGCTGCTTCAAAGCGCCAGGGACCTGGGTTCCCTGCTTGGATCAGTGTGTGTGTGGAGTCTGCATGTTTTCCCAGTGTCCGCGTGAAACATAGAAACCCTACAGTACTGAAAGAGGCCATTCGGCCCATCGAGTCTGCACCGACCACAAGCCCACCCAGGCCCTACCCCCATATCCCTACATATTTTACCCACTAATCCCTCGAACCTACGCATCTCAGGACACTAAGGGCAATTTTTAGCATGGCCAATCAACCTAACCCGCACATCTTTGGACTGTGGGAGGAAACCGGAGCACCCGGAGGGAACCCACGCAGACACGAGGAGAATGTGCAAACTCCACACAGACAGTGACCCAAGCCGGGAATCGAACTGGAGCTGTGAAGCAGCAGTGCTAACCACTGTGCTACCGTGCCGCGTGGGTTTCCTCTGGGTGCTCCGGTTTCCTCCCACATTCTGAAAGACACAGTAAGTAGGCTCACAACACCAGGTTCAAGTCCAACAGGTTTATTTGATAGCATGAGCTTTGGGAGCATTGTCCCTTCATCAGGTGGAGCAGCAGCACTCCCAAAGCTCGTGCTACCAAATAAACCTCTTGGACTTTAACCTGGTGTTGTGAGACTACTTACTGTGCCCCACCCCAGTCCAACGCCGGCAACTCCACATCATTCTGAAAGACGTGCTGGTTAGGTGCATTGATCCAAACAGGCGCCGGACTGTGGCGACTAGGAGAATTTCACAGTAACTTCATTGCAGTGTTAATGTAAGCCTTACTTGTGACGAATAAATAAACTTTATTTACTAGGATGCTACCAGGACTTGATGGTTTGAGTTATAAGGAGGCTGGATACACTGGGACTTTTTTTCCCTGGAGTGTAGGAGGCTTAGGGGTGACCTTATGGAGGTCTATAAAATAATGAGGGGCACAGATCAGCTAGATACTCAACACCATAAGAGAAAATGCTGGAAAATCTCAGCAGGTCTGGCAGCATCTGTAGGGACAGAAAAGAACTGACGTTTCGAGTCCAGATAATCCTTGAAGTTGTTGAGAGAGAGAGAACGAGTTCAGCCAGGCGGAGGAGAGTGGTGGTGGATGGGAATTGTTCAGGCCTCTTTTCAAGAAAGAAGCAAAAAGAGCTCTCAGTCTGTCCTGGTGTGGGATGGAGGTGTAGAGAGATTGCACCTCCATGGCGAATAGGAGGCGGTTAGGGCCTGCGAACTGGAAGCTGTCAATATGATGCAGGGCATCAGAGGAATCCCGAATATTAGGTGGGGAGGGAATGGACCAGATAGTCAACATCTTTTCCCAAAGGTAGAGGAGTCTAAAACTAGAGGGCATAGGTTTAAGGTGAGAGGGGAGAGATACAAAAGTGTCCAGAGGGGCAATTTTTTCACACAGAGTGTTGAGAGTGTCTGGAACGAGTTGCCAGAGGTGGTAGTAGAGGAGGGTACAATTTTGTCTTTTAAAAAGCATTTAGACAGTTACATGGGTAAGATGGGTATAGAGGGATATGGGCCAAATGCGGGCAATTGGGAATACTTAGTGGTAAATAAAAAAAGGGCGGCATGGACAAGTTGGGCCGAAGGGCCTGTTTCCATGCTGTAAACCTCTATGACTATTATTGAGTTACTGAAACGTGTGTTTGGGCGCGCCTGTATGCTGGGTGAAGATGGATCCGGTTCTGCTTTGATGATCCCTCTACATTTCATATCTGGACTCTCACGTAAAGAAGAGTCAATTGGACCAAGGTAGGAGACAGCTGCTGTCACTCGGGAATGTGAGGGACACAGTCCGTCAGCGCAGGGACGGTGAAAAGGGTGGAAGTCGTCAAAATTCATCTTCAATTTTACCTCATGGGAAAATCACGTTAATCTTGCATATCATCACTCCCCCCACACTAAAGCACCAACAAGCCGCGCTCTCCTTGACATTTATTTCCAATTATATATTAGAGCTTCTGCATATAATCGCTACAGGCATCTGCCTCCCTCATGAAAAATGCAGCAACATCTGACAACATACAGAGTAAAATATTTTCTGACAGCAGAGGAAAGCCCTACCAGTCCTGAGCAGAAGTGATTCCCAGCTCCCTGTGGAGAAAGTGTGTTTGACGGGAGCACAGGTCAGGGAAACGTTCCAAAGATTACAGACCTGATTGTTCAAGCATGATCCTTGTGAAAAGAGATCATTGCCTGAAGGATTGTGGAAACATGGTTCAAGTCTCTGTACTACGTAAGCATTCCCTTCCCGATTCAAAATGCTGCCCACTTCAGGGACTTGAGCACATAATCTAGGTTAACACAGCAGTGCTGTATAACACATTACAACAGCGACCCCGTTTTAACAGTACTTAATTGGCTGCAAGTTGTTTTGAGGATGTGAAAAGTCCATAGACAAATGCAGGGTCTTTCGAGTTTGGAGGAATCAAGTATGGAATCCAAAGATGTGCGGGTTAGGTGGATTGGCCATGCTAAATTGCCCCTTAGTGTCAGGGGGACTCGCTAGGGTAAATGTATGGGGTTATGGGGATAGGGCCTGGGTGGGGTTATGGTCGGTGCAGGCTCGATGGACCAAGTGGCTTCCTTCTACACTGTAGGATTCTATGAAATGTCACATTAACAGAAGCACTGTCCTGCTGGCAACATGTTAAGCTAAGGTTCCAGCTATCTGCTTAAACTCGGATCTGTAAGAAGTCTCACAACGCCAGTTTAAAACCCAACAGGTTTATTTGGTAGCAAAAGCCACTAGCTTTCAGAGCGCTGCCCTTTCATCAGGTGAGTGGGAGTTCTATTCACCCAAACAGGACATATAACGACACAAACTCAATTTACAAAATAATGGTTGGAATGCGAATCTTTACAGGTAATCAAGTCTTAAAGGTACAGACAATGTGAGTGGAGAGAGGGTTAAGCACAGGTTAAAGAGATGTGTATTGTCTCCAGCCAGGACAGTTAGTGAGGTTTAGATAAGATCTCACAGAATCTTTGAAAAGTAAAGGAATTCTGCTGCTATCCCTAACCAATGTTGGCCATCAAAACACATCAGCTGGCCATATAAAGAACAAAGAACAAAGAACAGTACAGCACAGGAAACAGGCCCTTCGGCCCTCCAAGCCTGTGCCGCTCCTTGGTCCAACTAGACCAATCGTTTGTATCCCTCCATTCCCAGGCTGCTCATGTGACTATCCAGGTAAGTCTTAAACGATGTCAGCGTGCCTGCCTCCACCACCCTACTTGGCAGCGCATTCCAGGCCCCCACCACCCTCTGTGTAAAAAACGTCCCTCTGATGTCTGAGTTATACTTCGCCCCTCTCAGCTTGAGCCCGTGACCTCTCGTGATCGTCACCTCCGACCTGGGAAAAAGCTTCCCACTGTTCACCCTATCTATACCCTTCATAATCTTGTATACCTCTATTAGATCTCCCCTCATTCTCCGTCTTTCCAAGGAGAACAACCCCAGTCTACCCAATCTCTCCTCTTGGCTAAGACCCTCCATACCAGGCAACATCCTGGTAAACCTTCTCTGCACTCTCTCCAATGCCTCCACGTCCTTCTGGTAGTGCGGCGACCAGAACTGGACGCAGTACTCCAAATGTGGCCTAACCAGCGTTCTATACAGCTGCATCATCAGACTCCAGCTTTTATACTCTATACCCCGTCCTATAAAGGCAAGCATACCATATGCCTTCTTCACCACCTTCTCCACCTGTGTTGCCACCTTCAAGGATTTGTGGACTTGCACACCTAGGTCCCTCTGTTTCTATACTCCTGATGACTCTGCCATTTATTGTATAACTCCTCCCTACATTATTTCTTCCAAAATGCATCACTTCGCATTTATCCGGATTAAATTCCATCTGCCACCTCTCCGCCCAATTTTCCAGCCTATCTATATCCTGCTGTATTGCCCGACAATGCTCTTGGCTATCCGCAATTCCAGCCATCTTCGTGTCATCCGCAAACTTGCTGATTACACCAGTTACACCTTCTTCCAAATCATTTATATATATCACAAATAGCAGAGGTCCCAGTACAGAGCCCTGCGGAACACCACTGGTCACAGACCTCCAGCCGGAAAAAGACCCTTCGACCACTACCCTCTGTCTCCTATGGCCAAGCCAGTTCTCCACCCATCGAGCCACTTCTCCTTGTATCCCATGAGCCTTAACCTTCTTAACCAACCTGCCAGATTGTTCTTTGGACTGTGTGTGTAAATTGGCTGCTGTGTTTGTCCAAGACAAAGTTGGCTGTGAATTGCTTTGGGACATCCCGTGAATGCGAAAGGTTTAATGGCCCAGAATGCCTGTTCCCTGGTGTGTGTGTGCATGTGCATGCACGTGTATGTACGCTCGTGTGTTTGTGTACACCCCACAGGTACCCTCAGAAGAGGTGCTATGGGACTATCACCCCCCCCCCCCCCCCCCAAAGTCCCCAACGAAGGACTATATGGGAATTGTCTGGGAGGTTTAAACTTCTGTGGAGCAATGATCCTACATCTGGAACCCTCCGATTTAAATCAGAGACTTTGGATAGTTCTGACTCTCCGAGCTGAATAGTTACCTGAAAAGGATGGAAAGATTTAAACCACTGCAAACTCCAGGGTAACTATGGTACTGGCTCCCCCCATAGACTCCCACTGGAACCCCAGCTACCCTCCCAACCTTCTGACTACACTCCCCCTCCCCGAACACCCTAGCCCCCCCCACCCACCCCCCAACACCACTGACAACCCTCCATACCCACCCCTCCCCAAAGACCACCCTGACTCCCACCCCATCCACTGCTCCATCTCACCCACTCACCTACATTCCTGTCAGAGTGGCTGGGAACTTCAAACTTACCCGTTTTATGGGTGCCAGTGCTGCGAGGGGGGCTGGGGGCTTCATTCCCCCTCGCCCTTCCTCTGATACACTGAAGGACTCCAGGAACGGGAGCACTGCACGTTTCCCACCAGAATCAGGGTAGAATCTGGATGAGAAATGCGCAGCTCCAGGCTAAGCTAAGTGAAACAGAGCAGAGTGACAATCTGACAGTTATTCCTACTTCAAGGAGGGTCTGGTATAAATGCTGTGTGTCAACGGCTAATTCGCATGAATACAAACTTTTTTCCAAACATTTTTGGGAACTGGCTTAGAGACGACAAATATTTTGACAACTTCTTCCTCTCCCTTACAAAGTTTTAAAGTTTATTTATTAGTGTCACAAATAGGCTTGCATTAACACTGCAATAAAGTTACTGTGAAAATCCCCCAGTCGCCACACTCCATCCCTCTGCATCGATGCCATAGTCAAGAAAACCCACCGACGCCTCTACTATCTCAGGAAATTTGGCATGTCCACTACGACTCTCACCAACTTTTACAGATGCACCATAGAAAGCATCTTTTCTGATTGTATCACAGCTTGGTATGGCTCCTGCTCTGCCCAAGACCGCAATAAACTACAAAAGGTCGTGAAGGAAGCCCAGTCCATCACGCAAACCAGCCTCCCATCCTTTCCCGCTGCCTTGGCAAAGCAGCCAGCATAATCAAGGACCCCACGCACCCCGGACATTCTCTCTTCCACCTTCTTTCGTCGGGAAAAAGATACAAAAGTCTGAGGTCACGTACCGACCGACTCAAGAACAGCTCCTTCCCTGCTGCTGTCAGACTTTTGAATGGACCTACCTTATATTAAAGTTGATCTTTCTCTACACCCTAGCTGTGACTGTAACACTACATTCTGCTCTCCTTTCAACAAAGAACAACAAAGAACAATACAGCACAGGAACAGGCCCTTCGGCCCTCCAAGCCCACGCCGCTCCCTGGTCCAAACTAGACCATTCTTTTGTATCCCTCCATTTCCACTCCGTTCATGTGGCTATCTAGACAAGTCTTAAACGTTCCCAGTGTGTCCGCCTCCACCACCTTGCCCGGCAGCGCATTCCAGGGCCCCACCACCCTCTGTGTAAAAAAACGTCCTTCTGATATCCGTGTTAAACCTCCCCTCCCTCACCTTGAACCTATGACCCCTCGTGAACGTCACCACCGACCTGGGAAAAAGCTTCCCACCGTTCACCCTATCTATGCCTTTCATAATTTTATACACCTCTATTAGGTCACCCCTCATCCTCCGTCTTTCCAGTGAGAACAACCCCAGTTTACCCAATCTCTCCTCATAACTAAGCCCTTCCATACCAGGCAACATCCTGGTAAACCTCCTCTGCACTCTCTCTAAAGCCTCTGCGTCCTTCTGGTAGTGTGGCGACCAGGACTGGGCGCAGTATTCCAAATGCGGCCGAGCCAACGTTCTATACAACTGCAACATCAGACCCCAACTTTTATACTCTATGCCCCGTCCTATAAAGGCAAGCATGCCATATGCCTTCTTCACTACCTTCTCCACCTGTGACGTCACCTTCAAGGATCTGTGGACTTGCACACCCAGGTCCCTCTGCGTCTCTACACCCTTTATGGTTCTGCCATTTATCGTATAGCTCCCCCTACATTAGTTCTACCAAAATGCATCACTTCGCATTTATCTGGATTGAACGCCATCTGCCATTTCTTTGCCCAAATTTCCAGCCTATCTACATCCTTCTGTAGCCTCTGACAATGTTCCTTACTAT
The DNA here is from genome assembly GCF_964213995.1 of Mustelus asterias. Classification (NCBI taxonomy): domain Eukaryota; kingdom Metazoa; phylum Chordata; class Chondrichthyes; order Carcharhiniformes; family Triakidae; genus Mustelus; species Mustelus asterias. The sequence continues at coordinate 10,636,971 of NC_135821.1, forward strand.
CTGCAAGTCCAGCCATTTTCGTGTCGTCCGCAAACTTACTGATCACCCCAGTTACACCTTCTTCCAGATCGTTTATATAAATCACAAACAGCAGAGGTCCCAATACAGAGCCCTGCGGAACACCACTAGTCACAGGCATCCAGCCGGAAAAAGACCCTCCCACTACCACCCTCTGTCTTCTGTGACCAAGCCAGTTCTCCACCCATCTAGCCACCTCCCCCTTTATCCCATGAGATCCAACCTTTTGCACCAACCTACCATGAGGGACTTTGTCCTTCTCTATGAACGGTATGCTTTGTCTGTATAGTGCGCAAGAAACAATACTTTTCACTGTATCCCAATACATGTGACAATAATAAATCAAACCAATCAAACCTTTTCTTTACTTATTTTCTTGCTATTAATGTGTTAGTAAAACATCTTCGGATTTTTTTGATCTTACCCGAGGACATTTTTTCATATCCGCCCTTTGCTTTCCTAATTTCCATTCACCCTGTATTTTCCATGTGCCTCTAGGCTTTCTACAGTATTAAGTCCTTTGTGGCTGACATAAGCTTCTCAGTGCAAATCTTGCCATTCCAGTTTGACCACTTCATTATATGGGAGGGGCAACTTTGCAAAGAGTGACCTTGAAAAGATTCTGGTTATATGATAACCCATGGAGATTAGGAAAAGTGGATCAGCAAGCGGCAGTTATAACCCAAGCCTGTGAACCACAGGGTACGGGGTTCCACTGTTTTGTTTTGTACCTTTTGGTGCTTTATTCTGAATCAAAAGAGCAAATTAAGTCGAACCATGGTCCCCACATGAGGGGCAAATTAGATGCAAGCTGACAAGATAAGGATGTACATCCCATCTTGTGCTCCATCAAACAAGATCCAAGCTGACAGGATGAGACATTGCACCCCCTCACGCAGACCAGCCTCCCATCCACTGACTCTATCTACACTTCCCGCTGCCTCGGAAAAGCAGCCGACATAATTAAGGATCCCACGCACGCCGGACCATTCTCTCTCCCACCTTCTTCCGTTGGAAAAAAGATACAAAAGTCTGAGGTCACGCACCAACTGACTCAAGAACAGCTTCTTCCCTGCTGCCATCAGACTTTTGAATGGACTTACCTTGCACTAAGTTGATCTTTCTCTACACCCTAGCTGTGACTGTAACACTACATTCTGCATTCTCTCGTTTCCTTCTCTATGTACGGTATGCTTTGTCTGTAAAACGCATAAGGAACAATACTTTTCACTGTATCCCAATATGTCGGCACGGTGGCTAGCACTGCTGCCTCACAGCGCCAGGGGCCCAGGTACGATTTCCGGCTTGGGTCACTGTATGTGGAGTCTGCACATTTCCCCTGTGTCTGCGTGGGTTTCCTCCGGGTGCTCCGGTTTCCTCCCACAGTTCAAAGATGTGCAGGTTAGGTGGATTGGCCATGTTAAATTGCCCCTTAGTGTCAGGGCGACGAGCTAGGATAAATGCATGGGGTTATGGGGATAGGACCTGGGGTGGGATTGTGGTCAGTGCAGACTCGATGGGCTGAATGGCCTCCTCTGTACTGTAGGGATTCTATGAATACCTCAACTCAAAATCTAACACTTCATCTTAGCCAAAAGGCAGAGATAAATTGCATCAGGTAAAGCCTTGGTTTAACCTCAGTGGCTACCTGATCTACCCGGGGGAAACCATGATCGCAGGTGTCAGTGCTCCCCCAGTGCAATGGGCTAGCCATGTCCCCCACCTGATCATGGTTTCACCCCTGCCAAGTAAGTACCCATGGAGATCAACCTGCCTGATCATTGGCTCTCCCCTGCCAGGTAGGTATGTAGGTGCAGCAGGTAATTAAGGCAGCAAATGGAATTTTGTCCTTCATTGCTAGAGGGATGGAGTTTAAAAACAGCGGGGTTATGTTGCAGCTATATAAAGTGATGGTGAGGCCACACCTGGAGTACTGTGTACAGTTTTGGTTTGCTTACTGGAGAAAGGATTTATTTAAAGTTTATTTATTAGCCACAAGTAAGCCTACATTAACATTGCAGTGAGGTTACTGTGAAAATCCCCCAGTTGCCACACTCCGGCGCCTGTTCGGGTACACTGGGGGAGAATTTAGCACGGCCAATACACCTAACCAGCATGTCTTTCGGACTGTGGGAGAAAACTGGAGCACCCGGAGGACACCCACGCAGACATGGGGAGAACATGCAGACTCCACACAGACAGTGACTCAAGCCGGGAATCGAACCAGAGTCCCTGGTGCTGTGAAGCAGCAGTGCTAACCACTGTGCCACCGTGCCGTCCTCTGTACTGACACTGGAGGAAGTGCAGAGGAGATTCACTAGGTTGATTCTGGAGTTGAGGGGATTGGCTTATGAGGACAGACTGAGAAGACGGTGATTATACTCACTGGAATTCAGAAGAATGAGGGAGGATCTTATAGAAACATATAAAATTATGAAGGAATAGATAAGATAGAAGTAGGGAGGTCGTTTCCACTGGCAGGTGAAAGTAGAACTAGGGGGGCATGGCCTCAAAATAAGGGGGAGCAGATTTAGGACTGAGTTGAGGAGGAACTTCTTCACCCAAAGGGTTGTGAATCTGTGGAAGTCCCTGCCCAGTGAAGCAGTTGAGGCTGCCTCATTGAATGTTTTTAAGGCAAGGATAGATCAATTTTTGAACAGTAAAGGAATTAAGGGTTATGGTGAGCGGGCGGGTAAGTGGAGCTGAGTCCACAAAAAGATCAGCCATGATGTTATTGAATGGCGGAGCAGGCTCGAGGGACCGGATGGCCTACTCCTGCTCTTAGTTGCTATGTTTAAGATGTTGCAAAGAACGAGGCAGAGAGCATGCAGCGAGCCTTAATTTTAACACAGTGAGAAGACAATCAGGGAATTAGCAGTGACGGCAACAAGAGCCCCAAAGCCCAGGATCCGTCTCCTTAAAAAATTCTGCTCCAACTCTTTATTCCTGCTTTATCAGCTCCATAATTTTAATCAAATTATTCATCACCTGCCCTAATATCTCGTGTGGCCAGGTGCCAAGTTTTGTTTCGTAACACACACCTGTGACATTTTAATATGTTAAAAAGCATCGGGAAAATAATGGAAGATTTTTAAAGCGGAGGCAAGCTGTGTGTTAAATTATTTCACAAACTCAAAATCACATTGCTACTTTGGGCCCAAGACACAAACTCCCGCACAGAACTAATAAATTGATTTTTAAGGCGGCATGGTAGTGGTTAGCACTGCTGCCCCTCAGCACCAGGGACCTGGGGTTCGATTCTGGTCTTGGGTCACTGTCCGTGCGGAGTCTGCACGTTCTCCTTGTGTCGGCGTGGGTTTCCTCCGGGTGCTCCCAGTTTCCTCCCACAATCCGAAAGACGTGCTGGTTAGATGCATTGGCCGTGCTAAATTCTCCCTCAGTGTACCCCAACAGGCGCTAGAGTGTGGCGACTAGGGAATTTTCACAGTAACTTCATTGCAGTGTTAATGTAAGCCTACTTGTGACACTAATAAATAAACTTTTTAAAAAGTTGTTTTCAGTGCATGTCGATCACATCGGCAGTGCGGTAGCTGTGAGACTCCTGACCCTCAACCTGTGGGGGAACTAACATCCATAGGCATGTCTAACCTTGGAGACGCGAGTCAAAGTCCTCCCACCCTTGTCATTTGGGATTGCCCCTATGAATATAAGGGATTCTGTTGCACTTCACACGGATAAAAACAGAGGCTGGAATCGGAAACTAAACCGGAAAACCTCAGCAGGTCTGACAGTGTCTGCGGAGAGAGAATAGTGCTAACATTTGAGTCTGGATGACCCTTTGTCAGAACTATCGTTCTTATTTCTACTGCGTGTATAATTCGATGCTAGAGTTGCCATTCCAACATTCAAAACCGCGTTCACGTTATGATCCTATGTGTTAGTGATGCACAGTGGTGCTTTTTATATTATTTCTGAGCTTTGCAACAACACAAGCCATAACCCCCCGCCCGGGCTGTGGAGAAAAGCAGAGGATTGGGACTGTTCTAATCACTCCGTTAGAGGGGCCAGCAGAGATGTAATGAGCCAAATGGCCTCCTGCTGTCCTGTAGTAACCATGCAATTTTTGACTGCGTCTGCAGAGAGAGAGAGTGTGAAACCACCTGAAGCAGTCAGTTAGTTTCCACTGGTTGAGTATGCCTTTCAATTGAGGCATGAAAAATAATCCACCTGCATACTTGGAAAGGAGCCAAAAACTAAGATGACTTCTAAACACACCTAATCTTCAGCTTGGTGTGGCTCCTGCTCTGACCAAGACCGCAAGAAACTACAAAGGGTCGTGAATGTAGCCCAATCCATCACGGAAACCAACCTCCCATCCATTGACTCTGTCTACACTTCCCGCTGCCTCGGGAAAGCAGCCAGCATAATTAAGGACCCCGCGTGCCCCGGACATTCTCTCTTCCACCTTCTTCCGTCGGGAAAAAGATACAAAAATCATAGAAACCCGACAGTACAGAAAGAGGCCATTCGGCCCATCAAGTCTGCACCGACCACAATCCCACCCAGGCCCTACTCCCATATCCCTTCACATATTACCCCCTAATCCCTTTAACCTACGCATCTCAGGACACTAAGGGGCAATTTTAGCATGTCCAATCAACCTAACCCTGGCCTCCTCAGACAAAAGTCTGAGGTCACGCACCAACCGACTCAAGAACAGCTTCTTCTCTGCTGCCATCAGACTTTTGAATGGACCTACCTCGCATTAAGCTGATCTTTCTCTACACCCGAACTGTGACTGTAACACTACATTCTGCACCCTCTCCTTTCCTTCTCCCCTCTGTACTCTGTGAACGGTATGTGTTGTCTGCATAGCATGAAAGAAACAATACTTTTCACGATGGTGGTATCATGGTGAGCATAGTTGCCTTCCAAGCAGTTGACCCGGGTTCGATTCCTGGCCATCGCATTGGTAGTTTGTTTGGGCGGCACGGTGGCACAGTGGTTAGCACTGCTGCCTCACAGCACCAGGGACCCGGGTTCAATTCCAGTCTCAGGTCACGGTCTGTGTAGAGTCTGCAAATTCTGCCCACGTCCGTGCGTGTTTCCTCCAGGTGCTCCGGTTTCCTCCCACAGTGCAAAGATGTTGGGTTAGGTTGATTGGCCATGCTAAATTGACCCTAGTGTCAGAGGATTAGCAGGGTAAATATGTGGGGTTGCGGGGAGAGGGTCTGGGTGGGATTGTGGTCGGTGCAGACTCGATGGGTCGAATGGCCTCCTTCTGCACTGTAGGGATTCTAGGATTTGACAAAATAAATCATCTTTATTTCATATCCAGCCCCGACTAGCAGCAGGAAATCTGCACAGATCCAGCATCAATTCAACACTTAAATCATTCATACAAAATAAATTTCCACATGTCAGTCCTCAGTTTGCTGTTTAAAAATGCAAAAGCCCCGCACTCCATCTCCAATTCTCCATTTAATTTAAAATAATTCTCTGAATTTTCCTTTACTGGACCATTTGCAAATTTACCTAGTTGTACAAGGTCATCTCTCAAATAGCTGAGGAAGCCAGGTCGCTTTTTTCCTTTCCAGTTCTTCCTTTCCAGCTATTGTGACTTTTGAGTTTGGGGATCAGTCCTGTGGCCCTTCTCTTAAAGTTTATTTATTAGTGTCACACGTAGGCTTACATTAACACTGCAATGAAGTTACTGTGAAAATCTCCTAGTCACCACACTCTGGCGCCTGTTCGGGTACACTTGAGGGAGAATTTAGCACCTAACCAGCACATCTTTGGAACTGTGGGAGGAAACTGGAGCACCTAGAGGAAACCCACGCAGACACGGGGAGAATGTGCAGACTCCGCACAGATAGAGATCCAAGCCGGGAATCGAACCCGGGTCCCTGGCGCTGTGAGGCAGCAGTGCTAACCGCTGTGCCACACCCTGCAACACCTCCATGACTTCCGGCGTCTCAGTGGCTAGAACGGGACATAAAAAGTTCAAGATGTGATCTGCCCCAAGCCCCTGTATTCTTTTAGATTTACTCAGAAGCCAATGTTAATTGTTTTTCGAAGTTCTCATGCAGAGTGGCATGTGGGATGTCACACCTAGCACAATGTGATGTGTGTGAAGTGAGGGTTCATTATGAGCTGGCTGAGAAAGACAGTGGACATTAGCCTGCGTCAGTTAACAGCATGGCCTTGGATACAAAGTTTGTGTGGTTCAAACCACACTCTGGACTTTAGCACATGATGTAGGCTGACGGTTCAGTGCAGAATTCAATGCATTGCTAGAAGCATGTCTTTGAGCGGAAATATGAAGGCGAGGCCTTGATTGCCTGTTCGAGCATACGGTCTCCATTCTCACGCCAGTGTTAGAAATGAAGCAGGGAATGTAACGTCCATCTTGATCAACGTTCCTCCCTTAGCCAACACCAGCTAAAACAAGTTAACATCATCGCTGTTTATAGGATCTGATCATGCACAAAACAACCGTTGCACGGTGGCACAGTGGCCAGGGACCCAGGTTCGATTCCCGGCTTGGGTCACTGTCTGTGCGGAGTCTGCACATTCTCTCCATGTCTGTGTGGGTTTCCTCTGGGTGCTCCAATTTTCTCCAACAGTCCAAAAGACGTGCTGGTTAGGTGCATTGGCCATGCTAAATTCTCCGTCAGTGTACCCGAACAGGCGCCAGAGTGTGGCAACTAGAGGATTTTCACAGTAACTTCATTGCAGTGTTAATGTAAGCCTTTAAAAAAACACTTGCCTGAATAACAACACTCAGTGCTCCTCCAATTAATTTACTGGACATGGAAACACTTAAGACATTAAGGATTTTTTCCACCTTTTTTCCTGCCTTGCCTTTTAATTTGTATCAAATACCGAATACTGTTTTAAAAGATGGTCACCTTTTAATTGTGCCATTTGTTAAGTAAGGAGTGTTTGATTGCTAATTATTTTGATAAAAGTCATAGAATCCCTACAGTGCAGGTTAGGTTGATTGGCCATGGTAAATGGGCCTCTTAGTGTCAGGAGATTTGTAGGTGGACAAGTGGAGTTAGGGGAATAGGGCCTGGGTGGGATTGTGGTCGGTGCAGACTCGATGGGCCGAATGGTCTCCTTCTGCACTGTAGGAATTCTATGATCTTATTTAACATATGATAAAGCTCACAACAGCAGCACATTTGGAGTACTGCGTCCAGTTCTGGTCGCCGCACTGCCAGAAGGACATGGAGGCTTTAGAGAGAGTGCAGAGAAGGTTTACCAGGATGTTGCCTGGTATGGAGGGTCTTAGCTATGAGGAGAGATTAGGTAAACTGGGCATGTACTCCCTGGAAAGACAGAGAATGAGGAGAGACCTAATAGAGGTGTACAAGATTATGAAGGGTATAGATAGGGTGAACAGTGGGAAGCTTTTTCCCAGGTCGGAGGCGACGATCACGAGGGGTCACGGGCTCAAGGTGAGAGGTATAACTCAGATATCAGAGGGACGTTTTTTACACAGAGTGGTGGGGGCCTGGAATGCGCTGCCAAGTAGGATGGTGGAGGCAGACACGCTGGCATCGTTTAAGACTTACCTGGATAGTCACACGAGCAGTCTGGGAATGGAGGGATACAAACGAGTGGTCTAGTTGGACCAAGGAGTGGCACAGGCTTGGAGGGCCGAAGGGCCTGTTTCCTGTGCTGTACTGTTCTTTGTTCTTTGATCAGACTGTGAAGTTCTAGATACTCACGGGGCAAACTCAGATGAGGTGAGAGGGACAACCCTTGACATCAAGGCAGCATTTGAGTCGGGCATCAAGGAGCCCTAACGAGTCAATGGGAATCAGGGGGAAGTCTCTCCACAGGTTGGAGGCATACTGAGCACAAAGGAAGATGCTTGTGGTTATTGGAGGTCAATTATCTCAATTGTGGGACACCGCTGCTGGAGTTCCTCAGGGCAGCGTCCGAGGCCCAACCATCTTCAACTGCTTCATCAATAACCCTCCTTCACAAGGTCAGATGTGGGGATGTTTGTTGATGATTGCAAAATAATCAGTAACATTCACAATGCCTCAGATAGTGAAGCAGTCCATTTCCACATGCAGTAAGACCTGGACAACATTCAGCCTGATAACTGGCAAGTAGTAGGCACTGACCTAGGGTGGCACAGTGGTCGGCACTGCAGCCTCAGTGCCAGGGACCTAGATTCAATTCCCAGCCTCGGGTCACTGTCTGTGTGGAGTCTGCATGTTCTCCCCGTGTCTGCGTGGGTTTCCTCCCACACTCCGAAAGACGTGCTGGTTAGGGTGCATTGGCCATGCTAAATTCTCCCTCAGTGTACCTGAACAGGCGCCGGAGTGTGGCGACTAGGGGATTTTCACAGTAACTTCATTGCGGTGTTAATGTAAGCCTATTTGTGACACTAATAAACAAACTTTGAAAACTTTAAAACTTTGACCAGCTTCAACAAGTGTCTTGACATTACATTTTTGAATTCCCCACCATCAACATCCTGCGGGTTACCACTGTCCTGAAACTGAACTGGGCCAGCCATATAAATACTATACTCCTTATACACCTATGACTGTGTGGCCAAATTCCCCTCCAATTCGATCTTCAAGTTTGCTGACAACACCATCGTAGTGGGTCAGATCTCGAACAATGACATGACAGAGTACAGGAATGAGATAGAGAATCTGGTGAACTGGTGCGGCAACAATAATCTCTCCCTCAATGTCAACAAAAACGAAGGAGATTGTCATCGACTTCAGGAAGCGTAAAGGAGAACATGTTCCTATCGACATCAATGGGGACAAATTAGAAAGGGTCGAGAGCTTCAAGTTTTTAGGTGTCCAGATCACCAACAACCTGTCCTGGTCCCCCATGCCGACACTATAGTTAAGAAAGCCCACCAACGCCTCTACTTTCTCAGAAGACTAAGGAAATTTGGCATGTCAGCTACAACTCTCACCAACTTTTACAGATGCACCATAGAAAGCATTCTTTCTGGCTATATCACAGCTTGGTATGGGCTCCTGCTCTGCCCAAGACCACAAGAAACTACAGAAGGTCGTGAATGTAGCCCAGTCCATCACGCAAACCAGCCTCCCATCCAGTGACTCTGTCTACACTTCCCGCTGCCTCGGGAAAAGCAGCCAGCATAATTAAGGATCCCATGCACCCCGGACATTCTCTCTTCCACCTTCTTCCTTTGGGAAAAAGATACAAAAGTCTGATGTCACGTACCAACCGACTCAAGAACAGCTTCTTCCCTGCTGCTGTCAGACTTTTGAATGGACTTACCTTGCATAAAGCTGATCTTTCTCTGTACCCTAGCTGCGACTGTAATACTACATTCTGCACATTCGTTCCCTTCTCTATGAATGGTATGCTCTGTCTGTATAGTGCGTAAGAAACAATACTTTTCACTGTATGTTAATACATGTGACAATAATAAATCAAAATCAAATATAAATATTGCGGCTGCAAGGGCAGGTCAGAGTTTGGAAATTCTGCGGTTAGTAACTCACAAACAAACAAAGAACAGTACAGCACAGGAAACAGGCCCTTCGGCCCTCCAAGCCTGTGCCGCTCCTTGGTCCAACTAGACCAATCGTTTGTATCCCTCCATTCCCAGACTGCTCATGTGACTATCCAGGTAAGTCTTAAACGATGTCAGCGTGTCTGCCTCCACCACCCTACTTGGCAGTGCATTCCAGGCCCCCACCACTCTGTGTAAAAAACATCCCTCTAATATCGGAGTTATACTTCGCAACCTCTCACCTTGAGCCCGTGACCGTCACTTCTGATCTGGGAAAAAGCTTCCCACCGTTCACCCTATCTATCCCGTTCATAATCTTGTACACCTCTATTACCTCTCCCCTCATTCTCCGTCTTTCCAGGGAGAACAAGCCCAGTTTACCCAATAACTAAGACCCTCCATACCAGGCAACATCCTGGTAAACCTTCTCTGCACTCTAACGCCTCCACGTCCTTCTGGTAGTGCGGCGACCAGAACTGGACGCAGTACTCCAAATGTGGCCTAACCTGCGTTCTATACAGCTGCATCATCAGACTCCAGCTTTTATACTCTATACCCCATCCTATAAAGGCAAGCATACCATATGCCTTCTTCACCACCTTCTCCACCTGTGCTGCCACCTTCAAGGATTTGTGGACTTGCACACCTAGGTCCCTCTGTGTTTCTATACTCTTGATGGCTCTGCCATTTATTATATAACTCCTCCCTACATTATTTCTTCCAAAATGCAACACTTCGCATTTATCCGGATTAAATTCCATCTGCCACCTCTCCGCCCAATTTTCCAGCCTATCTATATCCTGCTGTACTGCTCGACAATGCTCTTCGCTATCCGCACCTCCTGACTCCCCAAAGCCTGTCCACCATCTACAAGGCACAAGTCAGGAGTGTGATGGAATACTCCCCGCTTGCCTGGATGAGTGCAGCTCCAACAACACTCAAGAAGCTTCACACCATCTGGGATAAAGCAGCCCCGCTTGATTGACACCTCACCCACTACCTTAAAAATACACCCCCCCACTACCGAAGCACAGTGGCAATAGTGTGTACCGTCTACAAGATAAACTGCAGCACTTCAAGGCTCCTTCGACAGCACCTGCAAACCCTCAACTTCTGACAACTAGAAGGATAAGAGCAACAGACGTATGGGGACACCACCACCTGCAAGTTCCCCTCCAAGCCACACGCCATCCTGACATGGAACTAAACCACCGTTCCTTCACGGTCACCGAGTCAAAATTCTAGAATAGGGGAGGCGATGGTCTAGTGGTATCATCGTTAGACAATTCAGAAACTCAGCTAATGTTCTGGGGACCCGGGTTCGAATACCGCCTCAGCAGATGGTGGAATTTGAATTCAATAAAAAAAAGATCTGGAATTAAGAATCTACTGATGACCATGAAACCATTGTCGGAAAAAGCCATCTGGTTGAATAATGTCCTTTGGGGAAGGAAATCTGCCGTCCTTACCTGGTCTGGCCTACACGTGACTCCAGAGCCACAGCAATGTGGTTGACTCTCAACTGCCCTCCAAGAGCAACTAGGGATGGGTAACAAATGCTGGCCCAGCCAGCGACGCCCATGTCCCACAGCGAATAAATAAAACGCTCCCTCCCTAACAGCACTATGGGTGTACCTACACCACATAGAAACATGGAAAACTACAGCACAAAACAGGCCCTTTGGCCCCACAAGTTGTGCCGAACATATCCCTACCTTCTAGGCCTACCTATAACCCTCCATCCTATTAAGTCCCATGTACTCATCCAGGAGTCTCTTAAAAGACCCTATTGAGTTTGCCTCCACCACCGACGGCAGCCGATTCCACTCGCCCACCACCCTCTGTGAAAAACTTCCCCACATGGACTACAGTAGTTCACCACTTCTCAAAGGCAATTAGGAATGCTAAATGCTGTTCTAGCCAGTGACGCCCACATCTCCTGAATATTTTTAAAAAAATGTTCATCTTCCCCACTGCAGGGAACGAGGATCAGCTGGTTTCACCGTCTCAGCGATGTGTACAAAAACATTTTTTTTTCACATTCACAGCAAGTGCGCTGAGCCGTCACACAGGAGTGATTCAGCTGTGGAGATCCCACAGGGATCTTCATCCCAGTAACTGGAATGTTATTGGGGATACTTCTCATCATGTCTTTTGAAGGCACCAGTTTCATCAGAGTGAACCGACGTACATTCCTTATATGTACACAGTCATTAACCGTAAAGTTTAATTTAAGCTTCTCTAATATTGGGGCTGGAGGCAAAATTAAACTGAGCTTTTGAGGCTTATTATCGTCAATTGATGGGCTACAGGTGGCACAGTGGTTAGCACTGCTGCCTCACGGTGCCAGGGACGCCAGGTTCGATTCCGGCCTCAGGTGACTGTTTGTGCAGAGTCCGCACGTTCTCTGCGTGGGTTTCCTCCGGGTGCGCTCCGGTTTCCTCCCACAGTTCAAAGATGTGCGGGTTAGGTGGCTTGGCCATGGTAACTGCACAGAGTTGTAGAAATTGGTGGGGGGGGTGGAGGGGGGGGGAGTCGTGATAAGATGCTCTTTCAGAGTCAGTGCAGTTCAATGGGCTGAAAGACTTCCTTCTGCAATGTAGGGGTTCTAAGAGATTCTATGATCCAACTTGCATTGAACCAGGACTCTACACTACCCCAAAAGAGAAATGCCCCACTGAACTCATTGCAACAAGACACTTGGAATTCTGGCTGTACATGTGATGAATAGCACAAGCCACATGGCAATACCAAACATTCGGAGATTCAATCAACACTGAACAGACCCATGAAGACCAAGTTTCTCATATTACTCAATCCACATGATATACTTTTTACAATTCCAACTGGCAAAAAAGCAATTACAAGACATAATTGTCTACACATTATACAGAACAATACTCTTTCCTAAAAGTACGTTGCCAGGCAGCTAAACGTCTCAGCACTGGGGTAATGCTAATTAGTCTCTCACTGCTGCATCAACATCTCGTTACGCCCCAATCTTACTGCCAGGATGCAGTCACATTATTAATGCAGTGACGCTGTGAAGTCCTTCTTCTGTTTTGCATCGTTCACTGCAGTTATAGTGTAAACTGAGTCGGAATCCACAGTCAGGGTCTGACCTGACCGCGGTACTTGGCTTCGAGTCTTGGCACTCACATTTGTCATTGGGCAGCACGGTGGCACAGTGGTTAGCACTGCTGCCTCACAGCACCAGGGACCCGGGTTCGATTCCCGGCCTCGGGTCACTGTGCAGAGTTTGCACGTTCTCCCCGTGGGTTTCCTCCAGGTGCTCCGGTTTCCTCCCAGTCAGGGTGCACTGGCCATGCTAAATCCTCCCCCCCGTGTACCCGAACAGGCGCCAGAGTGTGGGGACAAGGGGATTTTCACAGTAACTTCATTGCAGTGTTAATGTTAGCCTACTTGTGACACTAGTAAATAAACTTAAACCTCAACGGCATGACAGAAAAAAAACACTTTGCACCAGTGCTGACTATGCACGATCCTCAACCTCTGCGATGTACAGCCTCAGACACACGTGTCGTCATAATCTGCAATTTAGAAAATATCTTTTCTTACCCTGCAACAGATGAAGGTGGGGGAGAAAAGAATTTGGAGACTTAATACTGCAGGAAACTTGCTTGGCCCTCACAAGGTGGCCTTACAGGCGCCACTATGGCACAGTGGTTAGCACTGCTGCCTCAGTGCCAGGGACCCCGGTTCGATTCCCGGCTTGGGGTCACTGTCTGTGCGGAGTCTGCACGTTCTCCCCCGTGTTTGCGTGGGTTTCCTCCGGGTGCTCTGGCTTCCTCCCACAATCCAAAGATGTGCGGGTTAGGTGGATTGGCCGTGCTAAATTGCCCCTTAGTGTCAGAGGGACTAGCTAGGGTAAATGCATGGGGTTATGGGGATAGAGCCTGGGTGGGATTGTGGTTGGTGCTGATGCAATGGGCCGAATGGCCTCCTTCTGTACCTTAGGGATTCTATGATTATCCCACTTGGGTATTTATTCTCTTTTGCATTGTTTAGTTTATATTCCAGACGTTTAGTGTGTACGACTTGGCTTCCTGAAATTACACAACTGAATCCAGAGTTACAGGCCCAGAAATAACTGCATCTATGATTCTACTGCCAATCATTTTGGCAACTTAAATAAACTAAACTAAACTGAGGGACAAAGCAAGAAGGGCCGCCTCTTTAAGCTAAACTGCCCGAAACACAAAGAAAGCATAAATGAAACTTAAAAGATCAGTTCAAAAGGTGATTGAAAAGTGTTAATAACGCACTCCAGGCCCTGCGGTGCCCAGCAGGCGAGGAAGGCCTCAATGGCACCCGTGGACACCGCGTGCTCCCTCTCTGGGGGACACCCAGCCGCGAATGTAGCCGCAGTAGAGGGGATGGTAAGAGGCGGATTGTAGCGATGCAATTACAGGGATCTGGGCTATAAGTTGCTCATGTCCTGAAAGCTGAATGTAAAGCTTTAAGGGTGTGCAATGTATTTCTTGTACAGTTGTTATGTCTGTAGTCTGTCTGCATCGTGCCTGAAGAAAAGAAATGATGTGGAGATGCTGGCGTTGGACTGGGGTGGGCACAGTAAGAAGTCTCACAACACCAGGTTAAAGTCCATCAGGTTTATTTGGTATCACGAGCTTTCGGAGCGCTGCCCCTTCATCAGCTGATTCACATTTTCACAGTAATTCCATTGCAGTGTTAATGTAAGCCTACTTGTGACAACGAGTGTGTTTTTTTTGTCATGCCACTAAGTTTTAATGTCACAAGTAGGCTTACATTAACACTGCAATGGAGTTACTGTGAAAATGTGAATCCCCTGATGAACGGGCAGTTCTCCGAAAGCTCATGATTCCAAATAAACTTGTTGGACTTTAACCTGGTGTTGGAAGAAAAGAAAGTACAAGTTTCCAAGAAGACAACCAAGAAAGCTCAGAAGAAGCAGTCAACCAAAAGCAGGAAGAAGACGTGGTGGTCCAGGATGGAGAGTTACTTCATATACACAACTACAAAATGATGAAGCAGGTTCACCCCGACGCTGGCACCTCCCCCATGGCCAGGAGCATCATGAACCTGTTGGTCAAAGACATCTTCAAGTACATTGCAGGCAAGGCTTCCTGCCTGGCCAAATACAAAGTAAGAAGTCTCAACACCAGGTTAAAGTACAACAGGTTTATTTGGTAGCAAATACCATAAGCTTTCAGAGCGCTGCTCCTTCGTCAGATGGAGTGGAAATGTGCTCTCAAACACTGTTTGAGAGCACATTTCCACTCCATCTGACGAAGGAGCAGCGCTCCGAAAGCTTATGGTATTTGCTACCAAATAAACCTGTTGGACTTTAACCTGGTGTTGTGAGACTTCTTACTGTGTTCACCCCAGTCCAACGCCGGCATCTCCACATCATGGCCAAATACAACCAGCGGCAGCACCATCAGCTCCCAGGAGATCCAGGCTGCCATGCACCTGCTGCTGCCTAAGCATGCCATGTCGGAGGGGACAAAGGCGGTGACTAAGTACACCAGCTCCAAGTAAAGCTGTACAACACACTGAAAAACACACCCTTAATTTACCACATCAATCTATTTCCACTACAAATAATGCAGGCATCACAACGTCATTCCTGTTTAAAATATTCTCCCCAGTCACACCCAATTCTGGAAGGACAAATTCTTTTGATTATTTTAACATGGTCAGGATAATAGCAACACAAAAGTTTTACTTTTCCAGTTACATTTCAATAAAGCTCAGCAAATTAGGGCAGCACGGTGGCACAGTGGTTAGCACTGCTGCCTCACAGCACCAGGGACTCGGGTTCGATTCCCAGCTTGGGTCACTGTCTGTGTGGAGTCCGCACGTTCTCCCCATGTCTGCGTGGGTTTCTTCCCACAGTCCAAAAGACATGCTGGTTAGGTGCATTGGCCGTGCTAAATTCTCCCTCAGTGTACCCAAACAGGCGCCGGAGTGTGGCGACTGGGGGGTTTTCACAGTAACTTCATTGCAGTGTTAATGTAAGCCCATAGAAACACTACAGTGCAGAAGGAGGCCATTAGGCCCATCAAGTCTGCACTGACAACAATCCCACCTCGGCCCTATCCCCCGTAACCCCACATATTTACCCCACTAATCCCTCGAACCTACGCACCCCAGGACACTAAGGGGCAATTTAGCACGGCCAATCAACCTAACCTGCACATCTTTGGACTGTGGGAGGAAACCGGAGCACCCGGAGGAAACCCATGCAGACACGGAGAACATGCAGACTCCACACAGCCGGGATTCGAACCCAGGCTCCTGGTGCTGTGAGGCAGCAGTGCTAGCCACGGTGCTACCCTATTTTGCTGAGCTTTAGAGAAATGTAACTCTGGAAAAGTTTAGGTGTATTGGCCATGCTAAATAATCCCTCAGTGTACCCAAACAGGCACCAGAGTGTGGCAACTAGCGGGTTTTCACAGCAACTTCATTACGGTGTTAATGTAAGCCTACTTGTAACAATAATAAATAAACTTTAAAAAAAAAACAAAGGAACTGAAATTGGGCCATCTGATTTAACGCAATATTTTAATTATTTAAGCTAAAACAGTTCAGGGGTAATTGAGAGCTCCGTACTCAAGAACCGATGCTCACTTAGAAGAAAAATCACTGACAATGTGAACCTTATCATTATTGGAGTGCTTTGATACCCAAGCAACAATTAAAAAGGCATTGCATATTAATCTACCGATAAAAGATTCGGAAATAAAGTAATTGTACCCTTACATTGCGTAGACCAGAGACACAAATTAACAAATTGCACACCTTGTAATTATGGTTTCCTCTTTGCCAAATCAGTATACTGAGGGAGCCGCTTGAAATGTCTTCAAACTATAATTTAGCACTTCCAGGATGCAGCCACACAACTTACACTCCCAAAGGGTTGGAAAATTATTGCCAAGGACAGGTTATTTCAAACTAGCTGCAATTTAGTCATGGGGTACATGGTGTAAAGGTATTGTTTGAATTGATGAATTGGGAAGGTCTGGTATTAAAGTTAAAGTTTATTTATTTGATTTATTATTGTCACATGTATTAGCATACAGTGAAAAGTATTGTTTCTTGCACGCTATACAGACAAAACATACCATTCATAGAGAAGGAAAGGAAAGGGTGCAGAATGCAGTGTTACAGTCACAGCTAGGGTGTAGAGAGTATAAAAGAGTTAGAATGAAGTTTTAGAAGCACAGAACAAGAGTAAAAGATGGAATTAGAAGGAATGATGGGCACAGCTCGCAAGAAGTCGTCTCGCTCCAGCGCCACTTTAGAGTAGAGGTTTATTAGTCACAAGTAGGCTTACGTTAACACTGCAATGAAGTTACTGTGAAAATCCTCTAGTCGCCACACGCCGGCACCATTTCGGGTACACCGAGGGAGAATTTAGCACATACCTAATCTGCATGTCTTTGGACTGTGGGAGGAAACCGGAGCACCCGGAGGAAACCCACGCAGACACGGGGAGAATGTGCAGACTCCACACAGACAGTGACCCAAGCCGGGAATCGAACCCGGGTCCCTGGCACCGTGAGGCAGCAGTCCTAACCACTGTGCTATCGTGCTGCCCCAAGTCAGAAATTAATGGGACAAAGCTATATCTTGTACATTTGGATCATGGAATAGAATCATCGAATCTTTACAATGCAGAAGAGGCCATTTGGCCCATCGGATCTGCAATAACACAGAGGTGCGGCACAGTGGTTAACACTGCTGCCTCACAGTGCCAGGGACCAGAGTTCGATTCCCAGCTTGGGTCATTGTCTGTGTGGAGTTTGCACGTTCTCCCCCGTGTCTGCGTGGGTTTCCTCCGGGTGCTCTGCTTTCCTCCCACACTCCAAAGATGTGCAGGTTAGGTGCATTGGCCATGCACATCTTTGGAGTGTGGGAGAAAATGAAGCACCCGGAGGAAACCCACACAGACACGGGGAAAAATGTGCAGGCTCCACACAGTCACCCAAGGCTGCAATCGAACCCAGGTCCCTGGAGCTAGGAGGTGCCAGTGCTAACCACTGCGTCACCGTGCCGCCGTTGACTGCAGCATTTAACATTTAGCCATTGGCACTGCTAGCTGAAACCTTTCTTTAAAGACTGCCCATCGGCCCTCATTCACTGCAATGTCAGTTTAATGTTCTCCTAGGTTTTCACAATGAATGGCGGTGAATTGTGGGGTGACAACAGCGGCTCTCGATATCTTGACGAGGGCAAAACATTTTGTCCTCCATATCGCCCCGGACACCCTCCCTGAACCAACTGCTCAAGGGGAACTGGCGCTCTGCTTTTATGAAAGCCACATTACTAATCTGAGTTTACAGATGAAATAATCACAGTTCAGTTTCACCCAGATTTCTCTCTGGACATAACACAGAGTATCTATCATATGGTGCATGAATACTGTAAATGTTGGATATCTGAAATGTCCAAACAGCGCATCATTGGCTTCTAGACAAACAATTTTAAAAACACATGCGTTCTATCCATACAATGTTTTTGAAGATTATTGCTTAAGGAAATAAAACAGATCAATAAACTAGTCTCCATGCATCATAGAGTCATAGAGGTTTACAGCATGGATACAGGCCCTTCGGCCCAATTTGTCCATGCCGTCCTTTTTTTTTTAAGCCCCGAAACTAATCCCAATTGCCCACACTTGGCCCATATCCCTCTATATCCATCCTACCCATGTCACTGTCTAAATGCTTTTTAAAAGACAAAATTGTACCCACCTCTACTACTACCTATGGCAGCTCGTTCCAGACACTCACCACCCTCTGCGGGAAAAAACTGCCCCTCTGGACACTTTTGTATCTCTCCCCTCTCACCTTAAACCAATGCCCTCTGGTTTTAGACTCTCCTACCCCTACCACCAGTAAGTACTCTATGCGAGTTACCATTTTTTATTTGGAATTGGGGGCGGCACGGTGGCACAGTGGTTAGCATTGCTGCCTCAGTGCCGGGGGCCCGGGTTCGATTCCCGGCTTGGGTCACTGTGTGTGGAGTTTGTACGTTCTCCCCGTGTCTGCTTGGGTTTCCTCCGGGTGCTCCGGTTTCCTCCCACACTCCAAAGATGTGCAGGTTGGGTTGATTGGCCGTGCTAAATTAGTGTCAGGGGGATTAGCAGGGTAAGGTGGAGTTACGGGAATTGGACCTGGGTGGGATGGTTTTTGGGGCAGGCTTGATGGGCCAAATGGCCTCCTTCTGCACTGTAGATTCTACGATTGAATAACTGCTGTTGGGACGATTAAAATCACAACCTTAGCACGAATCTACAAACTTAAATTATTAATTAAAAAAACACTACTTTGCAAAGTTAAAAACTTAACTATACGAACACTAAGCGCAGGAAAAGGTCATAGGGTTCCTCCACAGAAACAGAAAATACTGGAAAATCAGCAGGCCTGACAACTGAAGGGTCAGAGCTGACAAAGGGTCATCCAGATTCAAAACGCTGGCTCTATTCTCTCTGATGTGGAGATGCCGGCGTTGGACTGGGGTAAACACAGTAAGGAGTCTAACACCATCAGGTTAAAGCCGGCATCTCCACATCATGTTAGACTCCTTACTGTGTTTACCCCAGTCCAACGCCGGCATCTCCACATCATGTTAGACTCCTTACTGTGTTTACCCCAGTCCAACGCCGGCATCTCCACATCATGACTACCATCGACACCGCAAACTGCCGGCTCCAAGTGGAGAGGATCTCCAAGAAGATCGTGCATATCGACGCAGACATCAAATTTCTGTTGGACTTTAACCTGGTGTTGTTAGACTCCTTACTCTATTCTCTCTCCACAGGTGCGGTCAGACCTGCTGAGATTTTCCAGCATTTTCTGTTTTTGTTTCCGATTCCAGCGTCCAGTGTTTTGCCTTTACTCTCCTACTCAATACAGTCATGGCTCATCTTCTGCACCTCCAACTCCATCTTCCCACCCACTTGATTCCCTCAGCGACGAACAATCTGTCTATCCCACTCAATGATGGAGCATCCACCACCCTCTGGGGAGAGAATTCTAAAGACTCAACCCTTTGAGTGAAGCAGTTTCTCCTCATCTCAGTCTTAAATGATTGCCCTCTTATCCTGAGGCTGTACCCCCATGTTCTAGATTCCAGAGCCGGGGGAAAACCATCTCTCACGTGTCAATCCTGTCAAGTTCCTCCAGAATCTTGTGTGCTTCAACGATATCACCAGGATGCTGCCTGGGAAGCC
Organism: Mustelus asterias; assembly: GCF_964213995.1. NCBI lineage: Eukaryota > Metazoa > Chordata > Chondrichthyes > Carcharhiniformes > Triakidae > Mustelus > Mustelus asterias. Next base: position 10,656,716 of record NC_135821.1, read on the forward strand.
ACAATTAAGTTATGAAGAGAGGTTGGATAGACTTGGGTTGTTCGCTCTGGGGCAGAGAAGACTGAGTGGCGACCTGATCGAGGTGTTCAAGATTATGAGGGGCATGGACAGAGTGATTAGGGAGCAGTTGTTCCCCTTAGTTGAAGGGTCAGTTACAAGGGGACACAAGTTAAAAAAGTGAGGGGTGAGAGGTTTAGGAGGGATTTGAGGAAAAGCTTTTTTACCCAGAGGGTGGTGACGGTCTGGGAATGCACTGCCTGGGAGGGTGGTGGATGCCTCACATCCTTTTAAAAAGTACCTGGTTGAGCACTTGGCGCGTCATAACATTCAGGGCTATGGGCCAAGTGCTGGCAAGTGGGATTAGGTGGGCAGGTCAGGGCCTTTCATGCGTTGGTGCAGACCCGATGGGCCTCTTCTGCACTGTAGTATTCCGTGATACCACTTCTCATTCTTTGAAATTCCACAGAATGCAGGCCCACTTTACTCAGCCCCTCAATTTGGGTATCCCAGGAACCAAACTAATGAATCTGTGCTGTATCGTCTCCAAGGCAAGTAGATACTTCCTTAGATAGGGAGACAAGACTGCGCACAATATTCCAACTGTGGTTTCACTAAACCCTATCCAATTGTAGAGAGATTTCTTTATTTCTCTACTCTAAACCAAACTCCCCCCTTTAGCAGAGCTCCTGTTATCACCGGGACACTATCTTACATGTGATGAGCTGCACAGTTGCAGCTGCTCATTCCATTCCACCTCCAAATTGACCCATTTCTCAAGGCAAGGCAGCAATAAATAGATTTGCGTCACTTGAAGCAACACACAGGGGCCCAGCTGCGCAGGGTAATAATTCTTCAATCTTTCATTTAAATTACTGAAACATTCAGCACTTAAAAACCCCTCACGATTGACAATAAATGTAGCCCAGTCCATCACGCAAACCAGCCTCCCATCCATTGACTCGGTCTACACTTCCCGCTGCCTCAGCAAAGCAGCCAGCATAATTAAGGACCCCACGCACCCCGGACATTCTCTCTTCCACCTTCTTCCGTCGGGAAAAAGATACAAAAGTCTGAGGTCACATACCGACCGACTCAAGAACTGCTTCTTCCCTGCTGCTGTCAGACTTTTGAATGGACCTACCTCGCATTAAGTTGATCTTTCTCTACATCCTAGCTATGACTGCAACACTATATTCTGCACTCTCTCCTTTCCTTCTCTATGAACGATATGCTTTGCCTGTACAGCGCGCAAGAAACAATACCTTTCACTGTATGTTAATAGATGTGACAATAATAAATCAAATCAAAATAAAACCCTGTTGGCGAAGTCACCATTCTTCAGGATAATTCGCAACTTACATGGCGACATGGTGGCACAGTGGGTTAGCACTGCTGCCTCACAGCGCCCAGGCACCCGGGTTCAATTCCCAGCTTGGGTCACTGTCTGTGTGGAGTTTGCACGTTCTCCCAGTGTCTGCGTGGGTTTCCTCCGGGTGCTCCGGTTTCCTCCCACAGTCTGAAAGACGTGCTGGTTAGATGCTAAATTCTCCCTCGGTGTAACCCAAACAGGCACCAGAGTGTGGCAACTAGGGGATTTTCACAGTAGCTTCATTGCAGTGTTAATGCAAGCTGACTTGCGACTAATAAATAAACTTTAAACTTAAAAGATAAATCAACGTGAAGAAACTGGTAGGCCAGGAAGACCATCACAAGAAAAGTCACCCCTCAACCAAGTCAGAGGTTGGCATCTAATCTGTCACTGAAATCCAGCAATGACAAATTCAGCTGAATGAGTGTGGTCATTTCCGAATCAGATTCAAGGAGACTTCTGTGTGACAGCAGTATCATCTTAGCGGAGGGTGGTGGGGGGGGGGGGGGGGGGGGGGGGCGGCGGCGGGGGGGCGGTAGCGGGGGGTGGGGAGTGGTAGTGGGGGGTGGGGGGGCGGTAGCGGGGGGGCGGTAGCGGGGGGTGGGGAGTGGTAGTGGGGGGTGGGGGGGCGGTAGCGGGGGGCGGGGGAGTGGTAGTGGGGGGTGGGGGAGTGGTAGTGGGGGGTGGGGGAGTGGTAGTGGGGGGTGGGGGAGTGGTAGTGGGGGGTGGGGGGGCGGTAGTGTGTGGGGGATGGGGGGTATGGTAGTGTGTGGGGGGTGGGGGATGGGGGGTGTGGTAGTGTGTGGGGTGTGGGAGAGGGGGGGTGGTAGTGTGTGGGGGGTGGGGGGTGTGGTAGTGTGTGGGGTGTGGGGGGGGGGGGGGTGGGGGGGTGGTAGTGTGTGGGGGATGGGGGGTGTGGTAGTGTGTGGGGTGTGGGAGGGGGGGTTGGGTGAGAACCAGCATCACTTATCCGGAAACAACAGCAGACGTCCCGCCCCCTGGGCGCTGATTGGCCGGTAGCAGCCTAGCCGCGCCTCCCCCAGCTGCCCATTGGCTGGGCCGCCTGTCCATCACCGCCACCCCTCCCCCCCCCTCCCCTC